>NC_056746.1:265028208-265239907 GCF_019279795.1 Protopterus annectens | reverse complement strand
TGATGTGTGACAATGCTTGCACCCTCCACTGTGCTGTACACAAGCACTGCACACACAGTGAGGCACGCATGACATTTATCTGCAGTGCCTGGGACCTGCCTCCATGCCCTACACAGCACACCTGCCAGTCCAGATTGTACACAGATCATACCTCCCAGGCACATACCTGGACTGCAACACACACGGGTGAGTGGATCCCACATCACACAGTGATTTACACACATACTGTATATTCCCGAGAACAATGCATCATAGGTACTCCATGTTCATATACCCATGTTTGTGACCGCTACACACATTGTGACACGCGACGGAGAGTACACTGTACACCACAGGTTACATGCTGGCTGTGTTGTCATACTGTACATTGCACCTCGGACAGTTGCTACTGCCATGTGCTGACAGCAACACGCACTTCCCTAGTATGGACTCCCATGTACCCACACATGCTTGGCCATGCACTACACATAGCTGGGTGACACATTATACGACACATACCATACCTACACTACCCTCGGCATGCACCATACCTCCATGTGTCTGTCTGTTATACCTACGGACATCCCCCCTCTGTTTGCTGGACATCTATGCTTCGCGGCCCTGCTAGCCACACCCTAGACACACACCCAACGCAGCATACATGGTACATGTGCTCAACGGCCGGTACTACCGACGTCTGCTGACAGGGGTAATTAATGGCATGGAACCCCGGCAGCTGGACAGTATATGTGACTATGCTGACACTTATCACAGTGCACTTCCGCTACATGTACGCACTGGTAGGGACCATGCTATTCCACACAGGGACATGGTGGTACTGGCCTTTTCACAGACGCCACAGTGGTATTCCTGTTCCATGCACATGTGCTGTATGGGCACATGTGCAGGCTGTTGCACGGTAGTTATGTTCAACTGCGTGTGGTGCATCACTTGACAGTCATGGTGGGTCCTCATGGTCCATCACATGCTCCACAGCTAGCTACCTACACATGACTGCCATACATTGCAGTGTGGGCCCTCACATAGTGTGGTGGTATGTCTGTGTTATTTGGCTACATCCACATTCATTGTGACATACGACAGTCATCCAGGCATTGCCAACACAGATGTTGCTGGCATCATGCCTGCCAATGGGGTACCTACCAACAATACATACTCTCACTCACTACAGGGTTCCAATCCATAGATGGACATCACATTGACCCTGTGGACACATACATGGTACTGCCATGCACACGTTATGTCCTAGGACACTGTCCCGATGTCACCTCCAATCTCCATAGCTGTTATATCCCACCAAACTGGTTGTTATATGTCTCTGCAGCAGCCCACTGAATTGACTGCTAGCCCATTCATGGACGTTGTGTACCTTGACCACCACACTACTGCATCTATCACACTACACATGGGTGGTACTGCATTGCACGTGTGGGACTGCATTTGTACACCCATGACTGGGCCATTCAGTATGGCACTGGGCCACATCCTCACATCCATGCTTCACACACTCATTGACAACCTCCATGCCTTTACTGGCACCCTTGTTGGGCTTCTGTGCGCCACAGCACACCACATCCACATGCTGGCCACCTGTCATACCATTGCATGGGTGGTTGGTGTGGTACAGAGGGTAACACATCGGACATTATCCCCTCATTGCCCTTCACCACCATTCCACATTCTGGTATTGCCAATGTACACATCCACCATCACATCATACCCTGTGTCTCAGGATGTTAGGCCATGTGACTCCTGGACAGGTCACACAGTGGTGCAAGCATTTCATGCTACCTACAACATGTCAGGTACATGTGACATTACACAGTCCTCAGTCATGTGGCCCCTCATGTTCACTATTTGCTTACATACACAACATTCTGTCACGGAGTACTGTCCATGCCTACATATACCACATCTACATACCTGGCAGCATTCTAGCTCAACCTGCTCATACTGCTAACAACCATACAGGTGTTGGTGTGGCAGATATATCATGTAGATGTCATTGCGTCAGATACATCACACATAGTGCATACACATCACCTTTGCATAGCGACAGTCATGCACTGGGTATCACATGGATACTGTCCCTATACATGCATATCACATTGTACATGGTTGCTGTACACGCACATGCTCCACATGGTGCTGTGGTTGCCATATTCCACTGTGGCGTGGGTACACATATGCAGGGCCACACATATCTGGACTATATGTCTTGCTGGTACATTGGGTGCCCTTGTACCTGTGCCATACACACATGTACACACGGGCAGTGTTACAATAACACATTCGTGGTGTACCTTCCACAACGGCTACAACTTTACATGTCACGGTATAGTCATGCCGTGATGTATACCAGGCTCAGACAGTTTACATATGCAAATGACAGACGGGGAACACATCTGTACTCACCTGCATACCACTTACACAGGGGTGTCATCTACTCTGCAATGGGCCATGTTCTCCACATTACTGATGCATGTAGTACTCCTACATGGCGTTTGCAGTGGGCAGGGTGAATGGAGCACTCCTGCATATGTGCACACATGCCACATTGCTCAGCCTGGGCTTCTGTGTGACCTCCGCAGACTGCACACACACCATGCTATGGGACATAGGTCCTGTGCACATCCCAAAGGGACACACTGTGGCACTGGTCATGTGATAGCTCCCTTGCTGATAGGGTGACACATACACATGGTACCACCACAGTGGCACTACTGTGTAGACATGCAGTTGACATCCACCTCTGCTGTTCAGTGGACACTACCATGGGGGGGTGACACTACTGTGTACATTGCACATGTGTTTACACACGGACCTGCCGGACGTCATTGTTGCACACATTGCACCTGCTACAGATCGTGTGGACATGGTTACTTGCTGTTCCTTCCATTTCGGGTGGCTATTCTGCTACTACTCTGTCCCATATGTGCAGGCCATACATATCCTGTTTATGTACATGACACTAGGCCATACCTCCATCATGCATGCTATGCCTGTGATACTGTGTATGATGTCTGAACATATCCATCATGACAGCTTTACATTACACATACTTGACATAGTCACCCCTACTGCGAGGCATACGTGCACGTCATGAGCACATTCCGTATGACATCGACGGTATATGCCCATACACATGTGTGCTGTGACACTATACATACATGTCCTATCCCCTGCTGTGGCACTTCATTGTTGGACATCCACTGCCAGCATCGGCGTGGGTGGTGGCATTGTTCTGTGTTTGAAATCCCTATGGCAGCCCTTGAGTTATCCCGGCTGTGTACATGATATCCCACTGCTGTGGGTATGCTCCGCAGATTAGCACTACATAACCACCTTTCACCACTCTCTGCTTTATGGAAAGGTATCTTTACTTACAAACACCGTTCACATACAGTGCAGATTAGTCATACATATCATGCGTTATACACCAGTACATCTCGTGGGGTCGACCTACCTTTCCTGTGTTGTTTTCCGTATTCCGCTAGAATCTCACTGCTTACAACAAAACAGTTCCTTTCGCAGTCAAGTGTTAGTTCGGTATGAACATACAGTTTGAATATCCTGGGAGTCTTCCTTATATCCGTCGTCACCTGCGGCATGTGGGTTCATCACGCCAATAGCTGTTCCTCGGTGCGTACTTATGCGCCTATCACCTATGCATCTCCTCCATTTGTACGGTACGCGTCGGAACTAGGGCATGGTTCATTCCTCGTCTGGGCGTTGGTTATTTGCACTACCTTCGTGGGGATGGTATGTATTGTGTTGTGTTATGTGTGACTGCAGCTGTTATGTGTGGCGTCAGGTACATTTCGCTGTGGTGTTAGCCATGGATTGTGTGTGTTGAGTATGGTATTATGTTCGACATGTGGGTGTCTGTGTCCTGGCGGCGTCTGTCGATGGCGTTGTGCATTCGGATGTGTAACATAGCTCTTGTATTCATGTACACAACGGTTGCAGGTATGCATCCGCTGCTGATAGTGTTTCCCAAGCGAGATGTTGTGGGTATGCCGCCATCATTGACTACCTGTATGTTTTTGCTGCTATTTCGGCTTGTATCCCTTTGATTTGTGTGATGGGGTATATCTGCGGCTGTGGGTGACAGGTACGGGTTGTGGCCCTTGCATTTATACATGCACGGTATGCTTGTGTGTGTGCTCCATCCCTGCTTGGGGAGCTGCAGGTTACCTGTCTGTTGTTCTAGGAGTGTTGGTTTTGTTGATATCGTCTGGTGTCGGTATCGCCTGCATGTGTGCTTCCTACATGTATTCCTCCGTCACATCGGTAGTATATCTGCGGTTGTTCGTACGTGCCGACTATCCCTTGGCATTTTGTCTCAGATAGTTACGGTCATTGTGGTCCTGTACTTGGGACGGCCTGTATGCTACCGGTTGCCACCTATTCGGGTGGCGATTGCTTGTTTAACACTCGTGGAACACACAGCGGTATTTACGGGACGGTACGTGGCCACGATCGGTGCCAGGGTAGCACATGCGTATTTCCACGGTACATGACTGATGCTGTGTAAAGTTGCCGACGTATCGTGTTGACATTACCATATCGGCGCCATACATACGGTCATGGTTTGTACATGCGTCCTTTGCATCTGATGTTGGCTTTACTCCTGTGGTACATTCTGGGACATTTCCGCTTTGCATCGTTTACGCCCTCGCCTAGCCAGTGAGGAGCTCTCAGTACTACTTTGTGGGTACTGCTGTACATACGCCTGTGGTTCCTATACTGTATGCCTACACATGTTATTCCACTCCGCCTGTCACATGTCACCTACATACACATTTTACAGTGGCACACACATTACACCCGCACAGCGGAACACACGACACCCTCACCGCACACATACACATACTGCCGCTTTCGCAGGGATGGCTGCACACTGTACCTACATTGACCGCATCACTGGCGGCAGTGTCTACCTCCGCCCTCATATCCTTAGAATATTCCCCGCACATGTCCTGTTACTGTACCGTGGCCTGGCGATCGTCCCAACTCGCGGATATGCATTTCTGTAGGTTGACCATTCCATGGGTGGCGTCCACTGCTCTGTCCTCCCTCCCGAATAGTCGGGTTGTCATTCACTATGTTTACTATGTGGAGATTTCGCGTCTTCTCTGTCACCTTGCATCCCTGGGATTCCCTGTTTAACCTGTTGTACTTTATATCTGTGTATGTGTACATATATTTCTATGTGTGTAATGATATCTATCTCCATATCTGTGTATGCACATCTGTACATATGTAGACACCTTGCGCCGAAGGTGGCAGCATAGGGCTACGCCGTCTGCTGTAGGACCCGCGTGCGGTTGAGGTGTTGGCGTTCCATGGTCCGCTGGCTGTTGGGTGTGCGGTGTTTGGGTGCTGCCTATGTTGGAGTCACACATTGGACTGCCCATACGGTACACATTACGGGCGGCCATGTTTGTGTGCCGTCCATTTCACTGTGTGTGCAGGTAGGGAGGTGTCAGTCCATGGGGCCTACGCTGTCAGAGTATGTGCTATACGTTCCCTCTTTGCCAAGGCATAGGCATATTGGGTACGCCTCCGTCTGCCTAGTGGGGCTGGCGCAGTGTGTTCATGTCGCTGAACGCTCTGTGCCTGTACTTTCCTTGGCAGTTGTGGCGGGCTTGGTGGCCCTACACCATTATGTCCCTGCAGCAGCTGTTTCCGCAGGATCATATTATGTAGCATAGCACATACTATGAATATGTGGGCACATGTGCCTGGAGAGTACTGCAAGGCTCCACCGGATGTATCCAGGCACCGGAACCGTGATTTCAACATCCCAAACACACGCTCTATGATTATTCTGGTTTGTGCGTGTGCCTCATTATGGCGTTCTTGCATGTGTGTGTGTATGCATTTCTGATGGGTGTCATCATCCACGGCTCCAGTGCGTAGCCAGCATCCCCCACAAGGTGACCTTGTGTGATGTCCCCCCTGGCGAATACCTGATACAGCTGTGAGGCATGCCAGATATGGGAGTCGTGGTAGCTTTCAGGGCTGCCAGCACACACATCCATGATAATGCCTGCACATTGCACACGACCTGGCAATTGATGGAGGGGAATCCCTTGCGGTTTATGTAGTGTCTACCCTGCTCCCCAGGTGGTGACTTGATTTCTATGTGCGTACAGTCTATCGCACCCAGTACCTCCAGGTATTGTGCCACACGGTGGAAGTGGTGCATATTGCTAGCCAACTCCTCCTGAGATCTGGGGAAGTATATATACTCATGGGCATGTCGTAACATGGCATCCAGAAACTGGTGTAGTACCCTGGATGCTGATGCCTGTGAGATGCCCATTATATCCCCGGTTGGCCTTTGAAAGGTACCTGTTGCCAGTATTCGCAAGCTTACACATACCTTTGTGTCCACCGGGATGGGCTCCCCTCTGTTGTCTCTTGTTCTCAGGCATGGCCAGCACAGCTCCACTATTTGCTGTAACGTGTCCCTGTCCACCCTGTAACGCTCTACTATCTCCAGGTCTTGCAGCCCCTGGTAGGTCACCCTTGGTCTGAACACTCTCCTTCTCCTGTGAGGCCTACGGTAGTTGTCGGCACCCTCCTCCGCAACGCCGTCTGTCTCTGTCATATGCCGATGCATCACGGCCACGGGGGCACCCAACATATACATTTTAAAAGTTTCCCGTGTGTTTACACCCTAAAGTGCAGCGTTTGGGAATACGCGCTGTGTGTTGTGTGCATTCACACTTTATACTGTTGTGCTGTGCACCCGGTGATGTCATTGGGTGTGTCTGTGCGGCCGTATCTGTAGATTATCTTCCGTGTTTTACCGTTGCAACTGCAACGCTGTTGCCTTTGGTGTTGCATTACACTTGCCTGCATTGTCTTAGCTTTGCACCTTACCTTATTGTTTCTGCACGTTGCACCTACTATTGCCTGGGGTGCATCCTGCAGGCACATGGCATATCATGCAATTTGTCTGCCGCCGCCGTTATGCTACCTCTGTACTTGGCTGTGCTATTTCGCTTCTTTGCTCTTTGCATTTCTGCTACATCCCCTACTTTGTTTACATTCATATGCCTCCCCTTTCCCGTTTTGCGGGATTCTGCATGCAGAATTGTCAGCTGCCGCAGATTGCCCTTCGTGGGTTGATTGGTGTTGATTGCTCATTACGACTCCAATTACACTTCTTCCGCATTTCCTCATATTCTCCGCATCACCTTCCTGTAACCATGGTTGTTGACGGGCCGGCCGTCACATGACTGGGTTGGGGATCGTAGTCATCCTCGTGCACATGCATCTGTGCACGCATTGTGTACTCTCAGCGCATCTATTTCCTCACACGCCGGTCCTGATGCTATGATGTGCATTGTACAGCCCATGTTTGCTGGGCTCCAATGTGCTTCCTCCTACTGTGGCACACCCCTCTGCGATTGACATGTATTCCCTCTAAGCCACTCCTCGGTGTATTACCGCTGCGCCATTTGGTGCAGCCTTACGCCGGCGGGGGTTTTGCGATTCAGTATTATCTGCCTCATTTGCATGGCATTGACTACTAATACATGGTTACGGCGCCGGACACCGCTGCCAATCCTTGGCAACCCTTGGACTGTGGTTGTGGCTTTCCATGCATACGATGGTGTATTGTGGCTGTGATGCTGATGTATCTTATAGTGCTCTTTTATGACATTGTCATATTATTTCATTGTTCCGCACCTTCCGTGGACATGTCCTTGGGTTCTGCTGTGGTTTTTGCGTACATACCATTTATGTCGCTGTTTACATTTTCTGCATGTTTTCTTTTGACATTCTCGGTGTCTTTCGCCATTGGCATGTTGCACCAGTATGACACCTGACGTTGGCAGCCTTCCATTACTCCTATGTCATGTTTGGATATATGTAAACCATTTTATTTGGTGTACATTGCCGTGCCCTTATGCTACGCCTGCGCCACTTCGTGGATCGCTACTTGCCTTCATTTGCATGGTGCAACACTGCACATGGGGTGTTTAACATACCTACGCCGGTGGCGGCGCAACTCTGGCACATGCCGGTAGTGCACGTGGGATTGAGATGTACCTGAATCGCTCGGCGGCCATGTCTGGCGTTGTGGCGCCTACGCTATGCGTGCGCCTGGCGCAAGGTTCATGAATCCCGGGGATTGTTCATCTACACAAAGATCTGGATTTTAAAAAATGATTTAAAGATATTTTTTCATTTAAACCCCGGCCTGTATTGGCCTTTAGCCTCAACATCCATCTGGCTTCATGAGCCTCATTCAGGTTCTCTATATCGCCCCCTCTGTTATTAGAAAATTTTTTTTGTATAACCATAAATTTAAAACTGTGTGTTATACCACATTGAGAAATATGTTTAGCTAGAGTATTATTCATGGAACCTCTAGAAATGTCATAGACATGTTCCCTAATACAGTCCCTGAAATGTCGATTAGTTTTGCCCACATAAAAACAGTGACAAAGCTGGCATACTGCTAAATATACTAAGTCAATAGAATTACAATCTACTTTAACATTAAAAGCAAATTTCTCCCCCTGTGTCTTGATGTGAAAACGTACCCAATAGATCAATTAAGATAAAAAATCTACAGTTTTACATGTTGTAGTAAATGGTGTACTAAAGGATTCAACCGTCTTAGCATCCTAATAGCATAACATATTTTTCAGAGATTTTTTGTTTATAAATTAAAACCCTGGATGGTCACCAGCAATGCTCCTTATTTCATTAATACTTGTGAGTATAGGCCAATACGTCTTGACTGTATCTGTAAATTCATTCATGTTACTGCTATAATACATAGGCATACGAATGTGATTTGGTCCACTGGCCCTATTAACTACATTATCATTGCCCCTTGAAAAATATGATCTAGCTGCAGTAGTATGTAAATGACCAACATCCTCAAAAACACTGTCAGCCTCTTGTGTCTTGTAGCCTCTCTCAAAAACCCTACCTTTTAGGGCGTTTAAATCAGCCTTAAATATTGCATGTTCAGGGTTCAACCTAGATATTCTCATACCCTGTCCTTTTACTACGTTTTTAGAAACATGTCCAGGATGCATACTTCTCCTATGCAATAAATTGTTTAGTGCACATTCCTTGCGATAAAGAGTGCTGCTGAGTGATCCACAGTGTTTCCTAAATATCTTAACATCTAAAAAACTAACTTGATCATCTGCTGCAATCACATCAAACCTTAAAAAAGGAGTAATTGTATTGATGTATTCAGTAAATAATTATAACTACATTTCAGTGCCATCCCACAATAAAAAGAGGTCGTTTACAAATCGTTTATAAAAAAAGTACATGTTGGCCTGTATCCATATCTAAAAAAAGTCTTATTTTCAAACTGGGCCATGACTAAATTTGCATAACTGTTCACCATAGAAGTGCCCATGGTGACACCTTCAGTTTGCAAATATAGCTGTTGGTTAAACATGAAAATGTTGTTCTAAAGGGCAATCTCTAATAAGAAACAAATCAGATAAATATTAAGATGTTCATATAACCTATGTTGTAATAAATATTCCTGTACCATTTTTACACCTACATCATTGGGTATAGCAGTAAATAATGAACAAATGTCCAATATAACCGACAAAAAGCCTTCTTGCAAAGTCTGTTCCTGCTCTGTAAACATATATGACTCTTGCACAAACTGTTTAGACTCTTCAGAATATGATTGTTATGATCAAGAACTGGTCTTAAACATTTATCTATATAAATAAAAAGTGGCTCGGCACACCAGCCCCTACCTGATACAATGGGTCGAAATGGAGGCTGTGTGGGATGTTTGTGAACTTTAGGAAGTCCATGCAGTATAGGAATAATTGGTTTGTCTACAACAAAATATTTAAAAATTCTAATGTAATAGCATTGCATAACAGAGAGTCATATAACAAATCATACTCTCAAAATCATTTTATCAACTACAGTTTTATCAACCAATTTAAAAGCTGCTGTATTGCTTAACATATTTGTCATAGAGTTAATATAAAAAGAATTATCCATGACTACCACAGGCCCACCTTTGCTGGCCAGTTTAATAACAGTTTCATCTTTTTGTAATAACTCTAATGCTTCTCTCTCATTTGTGTTGAGATTAGTACCCCTTCTATAACCAGATACTGTATAAAAGTCATTTGACAGAATGCTTCTAAAGTAGTGTGATTCGATAGTTGCAAAGTGCTAGATTTTTTAAAAACATTCGAGCAGTTGGAAACATTATCACCCTTGAAAATTAATTTCAACATAACAGATCTAGCAAACAGTCTTAAATCAATGATTGAATCAGTTACATTAGAGTTCTGTGGGGGTATGAACGAAAGACCTTTCCTTAGAAGAGACAACTCACCAGCAGACAAACTCTTAGATGAAATATTCCATATTAAGCTGTGGTCTTCTGTTGCCACATTTTCTTCAAGGTTTGTGTTCACTGTTTCTTGTTATCTAGGTTGAACCCTGAACATGTAATATTTAAGGCTGATTTAAATGCCCTAAAAGGTAGGGTTTTTGAGAGAGGCTACAAGACACAAGAGGCTGACAGTGTTTTTGAGGATGTTAGTCATTTACATACTACTGCAGCTAAACCATATTTTTTAAGGGGCGATGATAATGTAGCTAATAGGACCAGTGGACCAAATCACATTTGTATGCCTATGTATTATAGCAGTAACATGAATGAATTTACAAACATAGTCAAGAAGTATTGGCCTATACTCACAATTAATAATGAAATAAGGAGCATTGTTGGTCACCATCCAGGGGTTTTCATTTAAAAACAAAAATCTCTGAAAAATATGTTATGCTATCAGGATGCTAAGAAGGTTGAATCCTTCAGTACACCATTTACTACAACACCATGTAACAACTGTAGATTTTTTATCTTAATTGATCTATTGGGTACTTTTTTTACATCCAGATCAGGGGAGAAATTTACTTTTAAGGTTAAAGCAGATTGTAATTCTATTGACTTAGTATATTTAGCAGTATGCAAAAATACCCCTTAATATGAGCATAATATTCTGAGGTAAATATGTATTGTTTTTTCCCAATACAGCATTATGAGGTTTGCATACACTGGGACACATGAGGCTCACATGGCAACCCCATCTAGTTGTTTGTAATATTCACCTTGGAAAAAAAGGTTTGTTTTTAACACATTTTCTATGTTTTCCATAACTAGCCTAAAATCAGAAGCTGTTAAGAATCCCAACAATGTGTTCAAACCATTCTAAACCAATAGTGTGAGGAATAATATAGAACAGGTCCCTGACATCTATGGCAATAAATACCATACTATCCTTGTATGCTAATTTACCAACTTTATATAAAAAGTCCCATGGGTCAATCAAAATATGATCGAATAGATTGTTAAAGGGCTTTAATTTGGTATCCACAAATATAGCTAAAAGCTGGGGTTTTGAGCCACCTGATGCAGCAATAGGTCTGAGGGGTAGATTGTATGCATCCTTGTGGGTCTTTGGTGTCCCAAATATCCCTGGTATGACTGGTTTATCCACCCACAAGAAATGAAACAGTTGTTTGTCTATCGCTCCTTGAAGTAAGTTGTCTTCCAGTATCCAGTCAATTGGCCTGTAGGCCACATCAGTTTTACCCTTGGATACCTGGGAATACCTTTCCCCTGAGTTCAATAATTCAAGCATCTTCTCACAGTAATCTAGGTGTTCCATTATTACCACCCTTCCCCTTGTCAGGTTTCATGATCCTAATATTTTTATTGCTACCTAGGTTTCTCAACAAAATCTTTTCCTCTTGGGTCAGGTTTCTCTGACACCATTTTTGGTGTTCAAAAGGCCTTGATTTCAATCTCAACCAGTGTTCCAAAGTTGCTAATCGCTGGATGCAACAGAGGATTGATAATACTCTTTTTATATAATGTCCCCTGAGTTGAACTAGGTCCAGAGTCATTGAACATTTCCCTTAGGTTGAGATTCCTCAAAAATAATTTTATATCTAACAGCGTCTCACTTATTTTACCTTTAACTGCGGGCACAAAGTTGAAGCCCTCCTCAAATAACTTAAAATGTGTAATTTCCAAAGGAACATCTGTATAATTAAATATATGAAACTAATTGTGGGTGTAAATACGTCCTTCATGGTAAATACCATCTGTTCCTTCAGTAATGCCTGTAACTGTATTTTCTAAATCAACAGTGTTAGAAATGTTATAGGTATTTAAGTCACCCTCCTGTTGTTCCTCTTCACCCCATAATAAATATTTGAGTTCCACCTTCTTACTGCTTGGGCATAGGATGGTTTGTTCTGCATATTCTGTATCCTCGGTGATCTCCTCGGGCCTCTCCTCTCTAAAATGATATTCTTGTTTGCGTCTACTGTGTTGTTGTCATTCCCAGGTCTCACATCAGAACCATCTCCACCTCCTGTTTGGTGAACTCTTGGGTTGGGCAAAAACCTAGCATAGGCCACCCCATCCCTATATTCTTTTTCATCCCTCGCCAACTTGTTAATTTTATGTTTGTGATTTTTAGCCATAGCAACATCCACATCATGAAACACACATAAATATTTTTCTTTGTATTCTGCAAAGTATGCAACATATCATCCTGAATACATTTGTTTACTTCAGTAATTTCTTTGAACATAGCGTCCATACGTTTTTCATTATCTACAATAATAGCACACATAATAGCCAGTCCAGCATTATTTAATATGTCTACAACCTCAGTAAAAAGTTCAGAACCAGCAGAGACATTGTTTGGAAATTTTACTAGCCTCAACCCATGTGGAATGCATTGTGAGGCAATACATTATTTCAAAAACTAGTTGTCCAGCATAACAGCCTTATATTTCATTAAAACATCTTTTAACTTGTGGACCATACCTTGGTATGACCTATTAGTATCCTGAGGCTGATTGGTACAATTTGTAAAATCTATTTGTCTCATCCAGGTGTTAAAAATCCAAATTAAAGTATTCACGGTAGCATTTTGGAGCCCCTGCCTCCACATTCAAATGCTCTGTTTTCTCCCTTTCATGATCTAACACTATCCCAGAGGAAGGCATCCCAGTAGACACCATGCCTCGCACCAAAACTGGAAGTGACTTTTGGGATGGACCACTTGGAGTTATAAACCAGTTCATGGAATATGTTGAGAATACAACTGATTTTTTAAAATTCACTCACCAAGTAGGGAATACTAATACTGATTATCTTGATGTCCGGATTACAAAGGACAGTGAAAGAAGATGTTTCACATCCAAGATCTATTGTAAAAAAAAATTTTCTAACACCTGCTTACATTTGGAAAGTAATCATCCCTATCACCAGAAGAAAAACATTGAGAAAGGACAGATGGTTAGGGCAGTTTGAATGACTTCTCTTAGAGAAGATCTGTTTTAGGAGACTGAAACCATAAAAAGTTTCTTTATAGCAAGGGGTTACCCTTCTGACTTGATTAACACCATAAAAGATGAAGTGTGTGCTGGATGGGGTATTAAATATATACCCCTGTTGAATTTTGAGATTAACACCCTAGATCTACCTCCTGGGGTGCCATCAGAGGATAGGAATAAAATACCAGAGGTGAGGAATTACACCCGGAACAACAACAGTGGGGGGTGACCAGTTTTTTGAACTTACATATAACCAAGATACAATTCAAATTAAACAGACCATTTGTAAATACTGGGAGATGTTTAAAATATGCCCAGTAGCTTAAAAGTATTTACTTCCCCCTTAAAATTTAGTTTTAGGAGAGGGAGATTTAAAAAGGGTGTTTGAGTGTAACCACAAGGTAACCAAAATTACTGGAGGGGATAGAAGCAAAGTAGGAACTTTTGCATGTGGACAGTGTTCCCAATGCAGATTTATTGCCAACAAAAGTAAGCTTTCCATTCCAAGCCGCAGTCACATTAACAGAAATAAGGTTATGCTAGCAAAGGGTTACTATAACTGTCAAACCAAGGGTGTGGTTTATTTGGTTTATTGCTCCCTATGTTATGCCTACTATATAGGCAAAACTGAAAGAAGCCTGAAAAATAGAATCTATGAACACACCCATGATATCCACAAGAAAAAGGAAACTAATGCCTTATACAGACATGGTGTGTTATGTAAAAATCCACAGTTTAGATTTTGGGTTATTGAGCAATGAAACCTCCTGAACGGGGGGGGGGGGATGGGAGACCCAGTTAGAGCTTCGGGAGTTAATATGACAACTCCAACTTGATGCCTGCACCAGTCTATAGGTTCATAGGTAGGTACTAGGCTATCGGCCCAAGGGCCTATGTAAACCTAGCCAACAAGGCTCCCTGGCTTACGCCACCCAAGAAAGTTATTTTCCTGTGCCCCTGTTGAGCAGAGACACAGAAGTGATCCCCAGGGTGTATTTCCTATTTCTCTTCCACTCATCAAGATTTTTCTTGAAGAGTGCTAATGAAGAAATTTGCTTGACATAGATGGGTAGCCTGTTCCAGAGTATGGGAAGTCTCTGGGACAGGAATCTATCCCTCCAGCATGTCCTGTTTATTGTCATGACAAGGCCTAGGTCTCTAGAGAGTGTAGCTTGGAGGGATTGGGATTTCTTTAGGTGTAGCATGTTTAACAGCTCTGGGTGTGACATAGCTTTATATGTTAGGCAGCGATCACCTTGGAGTAGGCGATATGCTACAGAGTAAAGCTGGAGTTTTTTGAGACTGTCAGTGTAGGGCATTTGTTTGAGGCCAGTAATCCTCTTTGTGAATCCAGGGTTAAATGACCACCTCTCTATTGTTACCGCTTTAAAAATGAGAGCACTGGTGTAGGTGTAGGAACACAAATAAAATATAGTTGAACTATTACATGCACGTTTTGTGCACTGTTTTTTCTTGTTTACACTAGAGCACAAAATAACAAAATATTACAACCTGTATTCATGAGTATACATATTTTTAAAATGTACATTTTTAAAGTGGTTGTTTTATGTAATATAATAAACATGCACTTTAACTTTTAAAATTCTGTGATTTTCTATGGTTACTCAAGTCAATTGTTTGGAACTAGCATCCAATGAAATGGTTGATTTTTTTAATTTGTACCAACCCACCATGGGTATTTAAGATCAACAATGAGTAGATTATTTATTCTGAAGAAGTTTCATGTGGTGAAATGAAATGCGCCTCAATTAAATAAAGTTTTATTCAATTTGTATTGTTGGGATCTGTGTGTTTCCTGTTATCCTGGTACACTACTGAGGGATAGACCTTCATTGGACTACTGCTGTTGGTGCCTGGCTGTTTTTTGGTTCCTAGTGCAGTTTTTGTTGATTCAGCTGTTCACTTTGTGTTTTGTTAGATAGAGAGATGTATTTGTTTATGTATTTAACATGGTTCAGGGTTTTAGTCTTTTAACATATACAGATTTAAAATATATAGAATGAGCGTTGCTATGTGATTGGTTGAATTTGATTGCACCATCTATTTAAACTATAATCAGCTGTTTGTTGACTATGTCTGAAGAAGCAGTAGTTATACTGTGAAAGCACTTAAATTAAAGAACTTCTGTAACTATTTGTGTTTCATACCAATTTCTACAGGTTTTGACCTCTACATTGCGTTGACTCAGCTATATATATATTATGTATTTTGCTGTTTTATAGATTGAGTTATTTGTCATCTGTGCTGCTATTTTTGTATTTTGTATTTACTTATGTATTCATGGGTCTACTTTGGAAGCTTGAAGTTTCAAAACTTCGAACTTCATGTGGTCAAGACTATAAGACTGAAGTTTTGAAACTTTGAATGGTTTAAATAGAGATTGCCATACAGCACAGAAAGGGAAATTTACCATTCTTTTCACTGTAGTGAGATCTCAGAGTTGCTATACTTAATTAGCAGGGGGTGTGGAGGTGCAGAGGTGCTTGCCCCCTACATTAACTTAAAAAAATTTGCTTTTATTTTTTTGTTGAAGTTTCAAGCTTTCAAAACTTCGATGTTATGGTCTCAACCATATGAAGTTCGAAGTTTTGAAAGTTCGACCTTCCAAAGTAGATCCGTATTCATGCATACTTATGTGCATGCATAGGAAGTTAATGTTTAAACAATGCATCTCACAATGTATGTTCAAAGTTATGTTCTTATACTGTTAATTTGAAAGAATAAACAATGGGGTGCAGGCTAGCATTTGAGGAGTGCTGATAGATTTGGAACAGACATTTCTGAATGCTGTAGCTTGTTAAATTGTTAAAGGCTGTAAGTGGGCAACAATAGTAGGGAGAGGAAAAAAGTGACTATAAAATTATTATTGACTCTTTTGAATGGGTGCTGATGTCATCTTTCACAACTATTTATTTTATTTTAGAAGTGTCACATAAATTGTTACAGTTATTGACATTTGATTAGAAAAGATGTCATGAGTTACAGAGTTTATTCAACATTGTTAGTTATCAACCAAGTGTTTCCAATATTGCATGCAAACCAAAAGTACAAAAATGAGTCTAACCAGAGAACACACAGTTTTATTTCATTCCATTTCTTAGCGTCCCATTCCATTGAGTTTTTCTTGTTGAGTGACAGCCCTGTTGGTCATTATTTTTTATGAATAAACTGAACAAACCAATAAAAAACTGCTGGGAAAAAAAGCAATGCAAAGCTGAAAATTGGATATATACAGACCCCAATTTAATCATTAGCACTTCTATTTAAACATTGCCAAACTTCTTCAGATCTAACTCAAAACTGCATGCCTCCAGTTTTAAAACTTTTCCTCATCACACAACTCACCAGTCCCCACTAGAGTCACTAGACCTTAAAGGTACCATGACCAAATATTCCATTAAAAACAATAAACAACCTTGAAGCTGCTTTTTAAATAGCAGAAGACATTACAAAAGTAGTACAACAAGAGAAGGTGCCTGGCATTCATTCAACGCGTCATGTTATGATCATTTCCAGCAGTTAAGTTATTACTTTATTAAAAACGCTTTAAGAGTCATTCTTGCTGTTTTTACCATTTCCTTATGAAATTACTGTTAAAAAACTACTAAAAACTGCCACTTTGAATAATTAATATAAATGGTTCCCTATTATTTAAGCGAACGTTCAATATTGTGAATGTCGCTTTATCAACAGCTAAATGTCAAAAAGGGCAAATCCCGAAGACATGGGCCATTTTGAGACTTTGCTGTTTCCTCCACTGTGATGCGATCTCGGAATTGGTATATTTAAGTAGGGGGTGTGGGGAGCATAGCCCCTTACATAGGTGGTGTGGGGGTGAAGCCCTCCACTTCATTTTATGTTTGTGTTGTTTTTTGTTTTGTTTTTTTTTGCGGAAAAAAAATTGCTGTTCTATTTGTTCGGGATTTGGTATTTTCAACATTTAGCTGTCGATATAGCGGGGTTCAAAATATTAAATGTTCATTTATTTAATAGGGAAGCATATAAATACACATATAGCCCAGTGTATAAAGAAAAACATATAAAAGCCATATGAAAAGAACATAAAAACATAAAAATACATTATAAAAAATGTGCAGAAAAGCATGCAAAAGAATTCATCCAAATACATGAAAAACCCCTGCTTGTCTATGACAGTATTAATGCTATACTAGAAGTACTAAATCTATCTATTCAAGGCTCTGTGTTTAAGCACACTATTGACAGATGAACATTCATTCTGACCTGGCCATGCCTATGCATTAAATATGATTTGACATTTTAATTATTTCACCTGTAATTGAAAAGACCAATGACCACACCTTGGGGTGACCAAACTTGCTCTATTACCATATATTTAAACTCATGGCCCTCATTACTAATAACATGTTTGGCTAGATCATTAGTACATATTTGTTTCTTAATAGTATATCCATGCTCATATATTCTTTCTTTCAAAGTTCTCTCTGTTTCTCTACATAGTACAAAGGACAGTCTTGACAGGTGGCCAAATATACCACCCCATTTGTGCAACAGTTGTATTTCCCTCCCAGCTTGTACTTAATACCTCTTATTTCAAAACTATCTCTTAGATTAATGAAGGTACAATAACAGCACATACCACATTATTTCATTACTGGGTTCCTTCCATGTGTGCTTTTTGTTTTTTTGTACTAACAGAGCCTAATATTTGTAACTCTTCTAATAATTAATCTAGGTCTTTCTTTTAGTGTGCCCCTTAGATAGCTGTCTTCCTCAATAAGTACCCATTTTTTTCCTAGTATATTTCTTATTGTCTCATGATCACTAGTGTAACATTTAATAAAGCTAGAAGTATAAGTTACTTTATCTGTATTGTTGTCCCCATGTATTTGCACCTCATTTTTTTCATTATTTAATATCAGCTGAAAATGGCCACTTTTTATTTTATGGGAAACCTCTCAAAGCAGTTCTGTCAACAATCTGTCTGGATAGCTCCTAGCTTTAAACAGTCCTTTCAAGTTGTCACATTGTGTTTGAAACTCTTCATCTAATGTGACCATCCTGGCTGCACAGACCATTGTCACCTGACAAATGATCTCTTTTGATGGGCAGGATGTGCACTGCCATAATGCAAAAACAAGTTGGAATATGTTTCCTTCCTATGTATTTTAGAAAAAAAAATATTTTAGTATATTGATCTTTATGCATGTTTACATCTAAATAAGAAATAACAGTGTTACTCATTTCATACGTAAAGGTAAAAAAATCACTAGTCTCATTTAAATAATTAACAAATTATTTTAAGTGATTTGCATTACCCACCCACAAAATAAAGATATCACCCAAGTATCTTAAATACAGGGGCATTTTTTCTTTGTATTCATGCCTATTTAAAACATTCTTCCTTTCTCAATGGGCCATGACCAAATCACACTGTTAGTTATTAACCAAGTGTTTCCAATACAACGTGCAAAATAAAGGTACAAAATGGTTGTAACCAGAGAACACACAGTGTTATTTCATTCCATTTCTTACAGTCCCATTTCATTGAGCTTTTCTTATTGAGTGACAGCCCTGCTGGTAATTAGTTTTTACCAGAATGGCCATAATTTACAGTTATGTCTTACTGGTGTAGATTGTGGTAATTTATTTACTATTTACATTTGCGGCTTTAGTTTTTTCTTGTTTGTGAAGTTGTATAACCATGGATAATAGGGCGGATGGATTCATAGGAAATCACTTGTTCTTCTTTATCCATGGTTATGCAACCTCAGAGTTAACAGTAGTGGTACTGTAAGTGCAGGTATGTGGGAAGCTATCCCACCTGTAAAATGATGTGTATTATTAGCGTTTTTTAATTTATTTTAATTTTATTTTGTTTTCAGTTCTTATTTTATTGGGTAAGTAATTTCTTAAGTGTGGTAGTGTGCCACTATGTTTGGTAATGCTATGTAACGTGGGTTTGATGGGCTAAGTTAATTGATTTTGCTATGCGGCTGGGTATACATAGACTCTGCTAAATGCAAGAATATATCTTAATATATACAAATGCAAAATCAACTTGACAAGCTATACCAAAATACAGATATGGAAGATCAGAAGAAAATGAATGGGGCTAAAGTTGGGTCTACATAGGTGCTCATGTGCTACAAGTCATAGTATAACTGCTCACTGCCATTTGCTCAAAAAATAAGTGCTGTAAGTTAAAGTAACTAGATGTCCCATTTCTTCATAGCCTTTTCAACTCCTGATCCGATGAACTACATACCCCTACCAGAACCCAAAACTTAAATATAAAAATCCCACACAGTTCCTTACCCAACTTTGTAGTCCCTTACCCTAAACCTCCACTCCCACTTCCGAACCCTAAAGTCTCTGATTGTTCCCTGAACCTAAACCTCCAAATCTTCTCCCTACACCTATATTGTGTGATTGTTCCCTGACAATAAAACTCACTTCCTGCTATCTAAACCTAAAATTCCACCCCCCTTAAACCTAGATTACCTGATCACTCCCTAACCCCCCCCCCAAAAAAAAAACTGCTGCCTAAGGCTAAAACTCCCTTCCCCCTCCCTCATCCTAAAATCCCTCTTCCACTCTTTAATCCAACCCCTTTCCACTTCTTAATCCTACTATCCCCTTTCACTTCCTCCCACAGCTGCTTGCCCAAACTCATACTCAAGTTTGAGCAGAAGCACCAACTTAGCCAAGCTACAAGGTACTTGTGTCCATGGTTTTGAGACAGTGTCTTCTAGGCAATTGGGACTCAACCACTTATACTTAATCCCATAAATTTGATAGTTTCAGTTATTAATGTGAAAACAGGGACTTGCTTGGGTCAAATGACTTATAGTTTATATGTTGTCTGTCATTCAAGATTAAAATAAAAAGGAATATATAAAGTAAATTAATAATCTTTTCCAATGAGCTAGAAATAGTAACAGAGAGTCAAGACTAGAAACACACATTTTTGAATTTGAAGGAATACCTAATACAGGACTTCCAAAACTAAAGTGCTTAAGGAATAAATGAACAGCCAGGGCTGGAGACAAGAAGCAGATCCACTTAATAATAAAAGTGATACAGCTGTTTCTAGATTTACATCTTTATCTTTGTGTGAATATGTCTTTTTTCTAATCAGTGAAGGATGGAAATGGAAAAAAAAACATTTGACTGCTACACTGAATATTAAATTTTAATTTTCTTGCTGCATTCAAATGAAGACAGCAAAGAAAAAGGACATTTAACAGATGCTGTCTTAATGAGGGAGTGCAGCAGAGTGAAAAGAGATTATTTTAGTTGTACATTGTATGCAATGCAAGATTTATGACTGGGACTTGTACATATCAACTTATACTGGAATCATGTTTGGCAGTTGCATTCCTTTAGATTATATAGAATTGGAAGGGATGTGTACACTTTGGGCAGTTAAAGGTGCATAAGAATTATCTGTTACTACATCAGGGCTTAATTTGTTTGATTAATAGTAAGCATTTAAATTACTAATATTTATTCTATTGTCTGTAATATAGAATTAGTGAAATTCTTACAACAGAACAATACTTCAGTGAAATCATTATATTTAACTGTGCAGAGCTGAAGCTGGGCACAGCGTATCATGTATCCTTTTAAAGTAATTTATTAAATAATGTTTATAATCTTCACAGTTCCTACCAAAAGTATTTTTGTACTCCTTTCCCACTCCCTAACCCTAAAATAAGTCATTAAGGTGAGGTGGGGCCTCTAACAGTATCACTATTCAAACAACTTTGGTCTGGAGATACTGGTAGGGTTTGGTTTACTGGCCTTTTGATTTTCGTAATTTATTTTTTGGGGTATCTTGTGTTTTGAACTGCTAGTATCAATACGGTATACAGGAATGCTAGTACACTTCAATTATCTGTCATATAATCTATAATAATTGTACTCTATAATTAATAATCCCACTCTATTTTAGCATTTTGTTACAATGTGAATAGTATTTTGAACATACGTTGACAAATTTAAATATTAGGCTATAGTAATAAGTTAATTATTGATAGTGTTTCCTAAATATTTAATTTTCAAAGTATTTGTATAGCAGTGTTGTAACTATTGACATATGTCATGTAAGTAACTACTTAACTGTTAGACTATTAGGGACGTATAAATACTATTTCATGGATCTTTAATTTGACTTATTCTGAATGCAAGAAAAGCAACATAAAGTTAATATCTGTTATAAAACAGTTATCTGACACATTTTGAATGTCATTTTGAAACTGTGTTCGACTAATCAGAAATATTAAAGGCATTTATTGTTGAGTGTGTTGAAAATCAAAGGCACAAAGTCTGATTATTTGTGTTTAGAGTAAAAGAGTTGGGATAGGTTTGTGTGCAGTTTTATGTTAAGTTAAAGGATAGTTTTAATGTATGTGTGTGTGTGTGTGTGTGTGTGTGTGTGTGTGTGTGTGTGTGTGTTTATGTGCATGCGTGTTTGTACTTTAGGTTTAGGGTAAGTTAGGAGATAGATGTAGCGTTGTGCATGTTTGTATGTGTGTAATTGGGTGTGTGGATGTGTGTGTTTGTATGTGCATGCATGTGTGTGTGCGTGTATGTTTTTCCGAGTGTCTTGTGTAGTGGTACTGTTAGGGAAATGGGTTTTCCTACATTAATGTGCAAGGTCAGGATGCATGAGTAGGATGAGGCGGGAGCCCTTAACAGTATCACTATTCAGACGAATTTGGTCTAGAGATACTGTTAGGGTTTGAATTTAGTGACCTTTCACTTTTTGTAGTTTATTTTTTAGGGTATCTTGTGTTTTGAATTGCTGGTGTCAATACGGTATACATGAATGCTAATGCAGGTCAGTTATCTGTCATATAATTTATAAAACATACGTGCAAACATACACACACATGCTATAGGTTCATAGGTAAGTACTAGGATAGTTACTCTTGCAGGCCATTTTAAGCTTAGACATTTTCCTTTTTTGTGCTTGAAATAACCTATTTAATTTGGTTATAGATTGGCCTTATCCATCCCATGGTCAATAATTATATATTATCCTTAATGAGAATAAGTGGAATCATACCACAGATAATTTGTGGGGACCCATGCATGGGATAAAGCATTTAGGAGCAGCACCTGTCCATTAGTAGTAAAGGGGGCAATCCTAGGGTACAATTTTTGTTTCCCATCCATAGGCCTAAGTTGCTCATGAAAACGGACAGGAATGGACTTTGTTTTATGTGGACTGGGAGTTTGTTCCATAGCAGTGGTATCTTCTGTGAAATATACCTGTCCTTTTTTTAATTTCTCACATCTTTTGGGTTTCTAATACCATAATGGGAATGGACCCATTCCTATGTCAAAGTATAATTAAAGTTCATGAAATTAGTATTGTTTCAGTCTTTGATATCAGCCAAAAGTGCTCTTCACACCACCCGCAACATGCCCAATAATGAGTCCTTCTGCAGTTTGTACATAGTTACATGTATTGGTAGCATGTCTAAATATGATCGTAGACTCATTTTATAAGACCCATTGCTCCTACTACTATTGGAACTATCTGGGTATCTTTTTTCCACATTGCTCTCATTTCTGCTTGCAAATTCTGATATTTTATGACTCTGTGTCTCCCTGTATGCAGAACACTGTAGTCACTGGGTGTGGTGATTTCAATGATCAATGCTGTTTTTTTCTTCTTTTCTTGGACCGACTATTTCTGGTTTTCCCGCATCTGTTTTTTTGAACTGTTGGTAATGCATGATCCAGTGTGATATAAACTTCACCATTTTCTGTGATGCTTTGTGGCTCATGTTTCCAGTGTTTTTCAGCTTCTTCAGTACCATAATGTTTGCACAATCCCCAGTGCAACAGTCTCGCCACATTATTATGCCTTTCAGTATACAGTCCTTCTGCCATTGGTATGTCACAACCAGCAATGAGGTGTGTGACTGTTCGGTTTTACAAAACCTACATTTGTCTGTTTCTCCCACATGTTCAATGGACTTTGTAAACCAACAGGTACATAGCCCACTGTCTTGGGCCACCAATATTAACCTTTCATCTCTTGGTTTAAATTCCTGCACTCAATGACTTCATCATTAACTCCAAGGACAATACCTCAATCACCCCAACAGCACACACTAAACTCCTAGGAATAGTAATCGATAACAAACTCAAATTTGATATACACTTAGCCCAAACAATCAACAAAGTTCACAAAAAGCTAGGTCTCTTGTATAGGAATAAGCAATTCATGGCCAATTATACCAAAGCCACCATTGCCAGAACCCCCCTATTATCCACCCTACTGTATGCCTCACCAATCCTGACTAATCTTTGCCACAGTGAACAAAGCAAAATGACATCTTGCTACAACAAGATTGCCAAATTTGCCACAGGTGCCTCTAATAGAGCCCACCACTGTCTTTCCCTCAAACAGCTCAACTGGCTTGAGCTGCCTCAATTACTTCTTACCACTCATCTCTCCTAAGCCCACAAACTATATTACCTCCCAAATAAAATCCCCATTTTACAAGACCTAATACAACCCTACAACACCACCCGAACCTTAAGGTCAACAGACCAAAATCACATAAATGTCATCAAACATAGGAATGAGGCTGGCAAATCTCTTTTTGCCTGCTCTATAGCAAAAGTCTGGAACTCACTTCCAAAACACAAACTTCTTCAGGTTCTGCTCCACAATTTAAAAAAAACTACTCAAAACCCACTACTTTAACAACTGGCTATGCCCATGTGACTCCCCAGGCTAATCCACTACATTTGCAGTGATACAATGATCCTACCAAGGATCACCTAATCCTGCCTATCCTCTGTATATTAATTCTTAACTAACGATGTTCTATTCTGTTTGTATCTACTTATTCATCTCTGAAGACAGTTAAACATGTTACCTACATACAAGTGGTATGCTTCTGGTACGGCGGTAGCATTGTTACCTCACAGCAAGAGGTTCTCCCGTATGATTCTCGGACCATCAGACCAAGCTCTCAATTATTTCTTTTTCCTTTTTTAAGAACTTTTTATTCTTGGTGTAGTACATATGTAGAAACCACATATATAAGAGTCACTGCAAGTAAGTCATTGACCTTTTAACTGAGAATTCTCAAACTTGGCAGTTTTTCTCACTACTTCCATTTAGAGGGAGTCCTCTTTCCATCATCTGTAATTGATTCTGTCTGCACATCTTTACTCCTTTTTTATGCGAATTTGCAGACAATGCAAAGGGAACCTACTCCCAGCACAAGAAAATACTCCCAGAACAAGGGGTAATGCCTCTCCTCAAAATACTCCCAGCACAAAGAGTAATGCCTCTCCTCCAAAATACTCCCAGACTGCCATGCCCTTGTACTATTATAAGAATATATTTTGGTCAGTTTCCTATCAATTAATCTTGCTTCCTTCATGTTTTCATCTGCTCTGCTTCCAAAAGCTAAAGCTGTCCATTCCCACAATTCTGATTTCAGTCCCTACAAGTCTCCAGTTTTAGCTTACAACAGTCTTTAATGTACAGTGCAGTTTCCATTTTTTTACACAGATATCTAAGCTAAGGTACCACAAGGCAGACAGTATAAACAGATATTTAGCACATAGCATTGTTAAACTAATGCAGAAAGAGATGACATGCAGGGAGAAGGCAAACCAGAAATGTAAGAATTGGAGCTGCACTAAGGTAAAAATAGTATGTTATTCAGTGTATGAAGATTGCGGCAGAATGATATGGAAATTAGGTTTCTGATGTGAATTAAGGAACAGCAGTTATACAAATAATGTGATCTAACATGACAGGGCTATTCAAAGACTTATAAAATACACATGTTGTGCCATGAAGTTCTGCTATCCTGAATGCCAGATATTGTCAATGGACAAGAAATACAATGCTTGCACCAACAGCAGCTATAGCACAGCAACACATGAAACTGTCCACTCCTGGAGCCAGTGCCTGTGATGTAAAGTTCCATGGCCCTTTTTACCAATGCAGATGGTACCATCAGTGCGGAACATACCACCACATGACTGATTGTCGATCATCTCCATGTGGATAGGGAGACCATACAGCAGGTTGTTGAACTGTGTCAGTCATATGCAGAAATAAAGAAGATGTGTAGACACCCCATCCCAGTGGACACTAAAGTATTTGTAACTTTAATCATCTTAATTATAGGGACCTTTCAACAACCTACAGGAGCATACTAGGAATATTGCAGATGCCAGCTTCACCATTCTACACCAGTTTCTTGAAGTCATGCTGCAGCATGTGAGGGAGCATATGTAGCTCCTAAGCACTGCTGAGGAAAGAACTATTATTACATGGGTATCTATACCACTGCACTGCCTATTTACCTGATGTCCTGAGAGCCACTAATTATAAATACATTATCATCAAGTCCTCATTTTATCCACAGGGTGCCAAAACATTTACAGGAAGGGTTTCCATTCCCTCAAGTATCAGGTTGTATGCAATGCCTAGGGTCTCATATATGTTTCCTTGTACCATCCATGAAGTTCCCATAAGTCTTGTATGTGATACATGCCCGACATATACCAGCAGTTCATGCGGGATGACTTCCCACATGGTTATCTACTTGGTTGGTTACATGCAGTCAGGTTGCAGACTGCATGTAATAGTGTCACTGTGTGTGTGTGTGTGTGTGTGTGTGTGTGTGTGTGTGTGTGTGTGTGTGTGTGTGTGTGTGTGTGTGTGTGTGTGTGTGTGTGTGTATGTGTGCGTGCGTGCGTGCATGCATGTGTGCGTGTGTGTGTGTGTGTGTGTGTGTGTGTGTGTGTGTGTGTGTGTGTGTGTGTGTGTGTGGTGCATGAGATGCCAGATACACTTTGGACAGTGGCTGAAGACATCCATCCACAACTTTCGGACCATGACAGAGATGACGTAATACTGTGTACACAGAGACATGGAATGTGGTGGAACATCATTTTGACCACCTCAAGGGATACTGCTAGTGCCTTTATGCATCCAGTGGGGCACTGAAGTATTGAACTGAAATCTGTAGCTAGATATTTATATTGTGCACCATGTTTCATAAAATGGCTGGGGCAGAAGGAACTACAACAGCAAGAAAACCTCCTAGCAGTGCCTATCACACCTGTTGGAGAAGTCGATAAGGAGCAAGACAGTCAGTCAGCAGAGAAGGGAACAATACCCCAAGGTGGAGACAAGGACGATGCACCTTGACATTGGGAAAGAGGCAACATATGGTCTACCACTATGACCATCATATGATACAGATAATATTAGAAGAAGAAGATGCAAGCATTATCACCCCTAGGCTATGCAAGACAGGGAGAGGTCTGGCCATGTTGTGAATCAGACATTACCTTACCTTACCTAGTTTATGAGTGACAGGGCTCAGTCATAATCCTTTAGTCAGATAGGGAGACTTCAACCATGCAGGTGATTGATATCTGTGTAGCTTGGCCTCTAGGCTGATCTGTCATACTCCATTTACCCTGCAATATCCCTCATCCATGTACTATCCTGCTTTATGTATCATTGTTGTACCTTGTTTGATGTCTAGTCTCCCAATCATCAACTGGCTACCCTCTATATTTATACACTATTGTCCTCACATTTTGTGCCACTACTACTCAAATATGTGTCTGCATTTTATGTTTGTTTGTCTGTCCTTGCAACCTTCCCTTATGCTTTTTCCAACTGTCCTTCATTTCTTTATTAACTCATTATATCGAGTGATGCCTCCAGGTGCATCTGCAGTTAACTCCTACTGATTCCTCTAGGCATTAAATATTGCTTGTTCATATTTGCATCAATAATTCCAAAGCCATACTATGTACAAGATTTTAAAAGATTTCATCCTTAAGCTTAGACAATAGCAAACTCAACTGCATTAATATTTGACCTCTGTCTAGTGCAGGCAAATAGATATTAACTGTTGTTTTATGATATTAATTTATATAGATATAATTTTCATTTTTTTTAAATATTGCAATAACCAAGTAACACAGACAGAACTCATTAGTCTCATATGGAAGCTCTCGGCTAGATGAATAAAATGTTGCTGACAGTATGTGTGTAACTTGAGTGGTTACTGAGATATTGCATGTTGTTTGCAAAATATTCAGATGTAGTAGTTACTGTGACTTATAAAATTTATTTTAGACCTAGAGCCTAAAGAATACTACCACTATAAAAACAGTTTGTGCTGAAGAGTTTGCCATTTATATGACTCTCATAATCCTTAAGGTTCCAGAGATATGAACATTTATTTGAAATGTAAGGATATCATTTGGTTCTGTCAAAAGGCTTGGACTCCACCCATGGAAGTTACAGTGCAAACTTCCTGAGCTCCTTTGGAGTGAATGAGTTAAAAGTGGGTCCTTCCTACAAAAAAATGCCCTTCCCACCCTCTTGGCATTCCTTATAGTTAGTCTTGTTCGGTTTTTCTTGAGCATGGAATCCCCCCTTTTCTAAATGTCATGTCACCCCTTGCCTCCCCATTTATGTTGTAAATTGGGCTGGAGCTTTATTGTGCTGGCTCTCCTTGGGCTGCCTGGCACTGCACATGTGACTCTGATGTGTCACTTCATTGTATTTAAGAGGGCGCATAGCCTCGGGCACACCCTGGCACAGTGGAATTCCTTTCCTGTGACACTGGACATTCTGATCACATGTACTTTGCTAGTATGACTACTCCACTGATCCTGACTTATACTTCTTGATCCTGTAACAGAGCTGCACCAATTTAATATGATGCTCTTTTCCTAGAGTACCAGCCTTATGTATACTCTGATACATATCTGAGTAGTTATGGGCTGTGTTGTGTTATAAGATACTTGATATTTAGTGCTGTACTGCTCCAAAGTACTTCTCTATGAATCCTGGCCTACAGCTCTGACATCTTGCCCATCTGTCATCATTCCCATTTCTCCAAACTACTGTCTTAAAATCTTCATTTATATATACTACTCAAGTAACACATTAAACCTCTGACACAGAATTAAGGAAGACAGCAAAAACTAATAAGTGACAGCAAGTTAAATATCATTTGCATAACAATATAACTCTTCTACAACATCAACAGAATGGTATTGAGGGACATGTATAGATCTCCAATCATGGGACTCCACACATATCTGCTGACCTCACAAGATCCAAATGTAGTGAAAGTTTTGAAACATGAGAAGAATAAATCTAAGATGACTTCTCTGCTTAGTTTAGCAGAAGCATATCGGCATTAAGCAGGAATGGAAATCAAATCAGAAATAGATAAAAATCAGGCAACAACTGAATGTACCAAAAAACAAAAGAAAGAATATAAGGTGGAGGACCAGATGAAAAGGCAAGAATTCTGGAAAAAGCATAAATATAGTTCCGAATATAGAAAGCTCCTGGAAGAACCTCATGTTGATCAGGAACGAATGGAGGGGTGGTTAAGGAAAGGTGAATTTATTTATTTTATTTATTTTATTCTACATTTGTTGACTGGGAAAGTCCGACTGGACACAGGTTCATTTTCAGTGAAGGCCTGGGGAGAAAAGCTCCACTTAAAAAACAATCTAACAAATAACAATTTTATGAATTACAACACTTTCTCCTAAATGCATACAATATTATACAAGAACATATTTTACATTTCTTCACAGATATATGTATAGATACAATTATTGTATTCCAGAAGCATACCACTAGTTGTTGTTGTTGTTTGTCTTTCGCCTTTTTCCCGGTAAGGGGTCGCCACAGTGGAACTCTGGTCCACTAATGATTGGCAGTAGATTTTTACGAAACGTTGAGGTGCCAGCTCGATGCCCAACCTTCAACAAAGGCATGCCCATTTACATACGCATGTCTTTCGAACGCTACCCAACCGCGGAGAGGACATGCAGACTCCACACAGAAGGCACTCCCAAGCCAAGCAGGATTCACAGTATAATGATTTGGAGAGTCTGCTTGACAACAAAGAATATACTTGACAAACTGCATTAAATGCATGCATTGTCTGGCAGGCAGTAGTGACTATTAAAGCTATGAGATGTTAACAAGATGTTGACTGTGGACCAGGGTTGATTGCCTCAGCCTCCATCTGTCTACTATATGACTTTACGCAATTTACTTAAACAGACAATGCTTCCCTCTGAGTCTGAAAAATGTCATTGTGGCTCGGTGATATACCTTAGTTAAAAAATACAAGCAAACCATCAAACAAATAAGCATTTCTCCAAGACGTAGACCATGTGAATTTTTAGGCTGATTTAAAAGGATGCTTTTAAAATGTTAGGCCATATATACAATCGTTTTGTCAGATGCACTATTTTGTCTGATTACTTCATTATCACATTTTGGTTTTGTGATGTTTTAATTCGAGTACATTGGTTAACTGGATATTTTATTGACTGTTTAAACTGCTTCTATTTTAGTTGTGTGGTTCTAAATAATTATTTTAAGAAATGTATAAAACAAAACCATTTACTGATTTTTAATTGATACAGTTATTATATGACATTTAGTTTCCTTGACAGTCTACTTTTGCTCATTTATTTTATACATATGACTGCCAGAATTTTCAGTATATAATACATAGATGACCTTCTAGCCTTCAAGAGGTATTTATTCAGACTGTCTTCCATAAATAATGTTTAGCACTTGACATGGAAGTGCCCTGTAGATAAATATTACCATATATAAAGCTATATAGTGTCAGTGGTAGAACAGGTAGCACACTCACCTTTGCTGAAGAAGGATGTAAGTTATATTCTCACACCAGGTAAATCGATTGCTGACACTGCCGTGCAGCATAAGGGGGTGCTGCACTCCTGAGTGTGTTGTCCTTCAGATGAGATGCTAAATTGAGGCCCCATCTACTTGAGTTGGTTGTAGCTCAAGTGAATGTGAAAGATCCCATGGCACCTATCAAAAAAGCCTAGGAGGTCTTTAATTGTTTACATAAATATATACATATTAACAAATGTATGTAATCATTTAAAGTAATTTTATTTTCCTATTTTTATATATCAAGTTTGTCATTCATATATACGTATTTTTTATATCGACCCACACTCCTTTTTCAATACACATTATGTTATTTTTTTAATATTAATGACATCATTCAAATTCCAAATAACATAGTTTCATTAATTCTTTCATTCTATAATACCCATACATCATAAAACACTTTTTGTCCAAATCCACTTTTGATTTTTCTATGTTCTCTTAGTATCCATATTCAATCAGTTCCATGCTTATACCCTCATTATTCTTGAAGTTTTCAAAAATATCTACACATAATTTATTCCATAGTTATTTTATCCCTCTCAAATAAAAAAAAAACACATTCTATTGTTTTTTCTTCACCATAATACAAACATATTTTTTCACGTTTCTTTTAGTAAGGTATATTTGCCTTTACAGGTATTATTTTATTCCCAATCTCCATAAAAAATCTTGACATTCAACTTTATGGCCATACTATTTCTTTCTTTCTTTAATTGCTTTAATTTTATTTTCCCATAGATTAATACAATAGTAGTTCTTCATAATTTTATACCATATTTTGTTGTCTTCTTCCACCATCAATCTTTATTTTTCACATTCTTATCTTATACTGATAATTTTCTATTTCTACATTAAAAATTATTTTGTTATTTTATTACTTCTTATCCTTTCCAGAGTTCGTTATACTTGTACTTAAATACATCTGTAACTAAATTCACATTTTTTCATTTAACTATTTCAAAACCTTAAGCAAACATAATGATGCAGCATATATGATTGGATTTATCATACCTAATCCTCTTTCTTCTTAATTCATGTATAATACACCCATTTTAACAGGATTTGATCCCAATCTCCATATAAAGAAGAAGAATATTTCTAATAACATTTTTCATACTTTCTAGGAATCATAACACTGGATAGATATGCTATATTACCTTTTAATACTAAATTATTCAATGTTTTCTTACATGCTAATCTGTAAGTTTTATATAAAATACAAATATCTTCTATTCCCTTTATTATTTTATCCTATCCCTTTTTGATACCTTCTTTATCAAAATGTATCCCTGGCACAAATATTTTTTATAGAAAATTTTATACATGCTATTTTTATTGTCACCCATTCCTTTGCTTTTTTCTTTATTAAGAGTCATACCTCTTTCCTTTAAACATTCAGCTAAATAGATAATAACCTTTCTCATCCATTCTCTGTTTTTCATTGTTTTAATAGTATTATCTGCATATATCATAACTGGAATTTCAGCTTCCATTTGAATAATAACATTTGCATTCTTCATTTTCTGATTAACTTCTCTATTCTGTTAACTAAAGCAAAGAAAATACTACTCATAGGACTCCCCTGTCATATACTATTGTTCATATCTATTTCTTTACTTAACCAATCATTGACTAAGACTATTAATTTATTCTTACTATATGCTGCTATGCATACTTGCTAGATTTTATTGCTAACATTGTACATATCCATTATTTCCCACAGTATGTCATGCTGTACTGAATCAACTGCTTTGTTAATATCACCTATAATGTTTTGTGTCTTCTTTCTTTCTAACTATGTCATCACTTTTTCTCTCACTATCATTAATAACTCTTATACCCTTTTCATTTAATACCATATAAACTTTCCTCCATTATATAGTGTATCTTATTCTCTAATCTTTTTGCATTATTTTCATAAATATCTTATAGTCTGTATTATTTAAAACTATTGGTCTCCAATTTTTTTTATATCTTCTTTTTCTCCCCTTTTCCATATGAATATTAATATCCCACTACACAATTCCTTATACTTTTATCCTTAATTAAATCATTCATTAAATACACATAATAAGTATTTTTCTGCCATTCGTCTCAATTTGTATACATTTCAAACCCAATACTGTCTGGACTGGATGCTCATTTCACATTTAACTGTTTATACACCTTTTCTATTTCATATAGTAGTATCTCTTTTTCAAGTTCTCTATTAAATTGTTCAAAACTTTTTTTTAATTCTTGTGTCTTTACACTATGTTTCTGTTTTTACCAAACATTTATTCCACATACCTTACTTTGATTTCCATAATTTATTGCTGAATTTTCTTTCTATTAGCTTCTGTACCTTTTATTTTGCTCACTGCAGTACTATTATCTGTCACTGTCTTACTTAGATAAGTTGAAACTTCTTCCTTTCTACATTGTAGAACACATATTTGTTTTACAATAATTCCTTAATTTTCTCATAATCATTCTTATCTTCTGTAAAATACTCTTATTATTTACTAATCCATCACACCTATATATGTTTAGGATATTCCTGCTTTTCATTCTTTCTTACTTTATTCTGCCAACTTAAATAACTATTTTATATTTTCTTTTAAAAGTAATCTACCAGTCCTACTAATTAACATAAAATGCTTTCATAGCAATGTGGTCCTTCCATAACTGATTAATTTCTTTATTTCCTTTTTTATTCCATTCCCTATCATTTATTCTTTTTATACCCTTTCTTGTCTTTATATTTTCTGTATTATGATACATTTCCAGCCATATTGCCAAATGACCTTAGACATCTGTTACAATACTTTGTTCTTCCTTTATACATATTCTTTCTGATAAACAAAAATAATCAATTTCATATTTTAAAATACCTCTCCTATAAGTTGATGTTTTTATTCCATATAACCAATTTTTCAGATTTCAGTACTTCCATAATCTTTTTTTTTACATATTTTCTTACTTTCTTTGTTTTCTATTTCCCCTTAAATCACAATTGAAATATCCTTCAGTTATTATATCCATATTTACTACTACATAATTCAATATGTTCTGAAATAAATTCTCTCTTTCTTTACTATTTGCATAAGCTTATATAGCAATAATTATATAAACCTTTTCTTGCCATCTAACATCTATAATTGTTAGTCTTCCCATTTTAGTTAATATAACATGCAAAATGTTCAATACTGTTCTGCAAAGAACTGCTGTTCCTGCACACTGTTTATTCCATATGTTCCATACTATTTCCCCATTCCATTTACTTTATGTCTGCAATCTTTCTTCATATGTCAAAAATCTTATATCCTGCAAAATAATAATACGACAAATCATTTTTACATCATTCTAAAATTATCCTTCTTGCAAGACTTTTCATACTATTAATATTCACTATTCATTATACTGCTTTCTTATAAAAACATTTGTTATCCATTCCTTTACTTCCTTTCCTTTATATTGTTTTTAAATGTATGTATTTATTTAATTTTATATGTTTTACTCTTCTGCCAGTATAATTTGTTTTTCCTCTTACCTTCTTCTAAATTATATGTTCTTCATCACTAACTTCTGACTGCATTTCTAATTCCTTTCTTTCATAATTTGTCTCAATATCTCCCTTTTTCCTCTAAAGTTTCTATCTCATCTTCAGTCCTTTTTTGTTCTTTATCTTCCCTCTGACTCACAGTACTTAACTCTCTTTTTCTTTACATTTCATCCATAAATGTCCCTTTTTTTACATTTATAACATTCAGATTCACATTTCTTTGCTTCATGTCCTGTTTTACCACATATATAACATTTCTTTTTATCACAGTTAATAACTAAATGTCCTACTTTTCCAAAAAAAAAAAACAAGTCGTTGGCTGTCCCAATATTTTACAATACTCTTGTTAATATTAACATTTATAATACTTGGAATATGTACAATTTTTTTCCATTTACATTTTTAAAATGACATTGCAATTCCATGCCCCAATCCACAAACTCCTGTTATCATAAACTTTTGAAATACATATTATTTCTTTACATATATTTTTAAATGTTCTTTTAAAGTTTCTCCTCTCACCTCAGTTGGAAACTGTATATGTATTTTTTTTAGTTTCCAAAAAAGATGGTTTTACTACATATTCATTCCAAGGATTACTATTTTGTCCCTTTTCATATATACATAGAAATTTCTCCATACCTTGTACAGGCCCAAAAAATGTCACAAAATGTCTCTTTATTAATCAAAATAAATGCTCTTACCGCTTGTGTTTCCACACCCAAAGGTAAAATTACATTGTCCCGTACTCCTGATCTGTTTTATTTTGTACACTTACTACAATTTTTTTTACACTGTCCCCTTTTTTGTCTCATTCTTTCTTGTGTAGCTGCCACTTTCTCTGCATATGCTTTCTTTGCTTTTCCATTACCTCCTTTTGATGTCACTTCTACATTCTTGTTTATTTTTCCATGATATCTCCCCAAAACACTTCATTCTCTGGTTCACTTTGATTAAATAATTCCTTCTGTAAATTATCCTTCTACCCTACCAATTGAATGGGTAGTAACTATGCAATCCTGTCCGTTTCCTCAGCTTGTTCAAACAACATTTGGTGAAATGTTTCTTCTGAATCTTGAACATCTGCTACATTATCTTTTTCTTAGCTGATGTTCACCGCTGCTCCCTTTGGTTGATTTTTCATCTCATACACAATCCTTCCAGTTATCTCTGCACTGGGAACAGGATGTGTGCACATACTCACATATGGCAACAATATGAGGACCAATCATAAGTAGGAGAAGTTCCCAGATGCCCTGTCTAAATTTCCCCTTGTAGTAGAAATACCACCTCAGGTCTCTCCTGAAAAGAGGCTACTAGCCTAGTGGGACTAACACAGTCAACAAAGGATTCATAATATAATTTATATACAACAGCCCTTGGCTACTCTTTCAGGAAAGTCTATATCCCTGCTGTCTGGAATCAGGCCTCAAAATGCAATTGCATAGGGGTCACCATTGCATTACTTCCATAAAGCTTCCCTCTCCCCACTATCAAAAATTCCAGAAAAATATTTGGTTTCTAAACATCTCACAATGTCAGCCTTGATCTCAGCAAAGAGCATGGCTTTAGACCAAAGCACAATAAAGACAATTCTCTCCTGAAGGTGTTGATTGCATCTACAGCCAGGACATGTGTTGTAAGTTATTAGGCGCACTGTTCTTAGTCCTGCTGATAGCTTTTAATGCACTGCATCAGGCTATGCTGCAACAGGTCCAGGAAGACAACTGATTTAACTACCACTTCTAATAAGTCATTTGGTAAGTGTGTGTGACACACTGGCCAGATGATCAGATGGAACAGGGATACCTGTCTGCCCTTCCTAGTTGTCCTACAGGGATTCTTATTACATATACTTCTTTTCATGTTACATATGAACAACATGCTTAACCACAGTGGATATTTACAGATTATGTTATATGAAGATGACTCCAGTATTCTGTTACCTGGCCTTAACCTTAACTGTTTTAATTGTCTGCAGTCCAGCTTTATCTTACTGCATCACTGGCTAAATACTATGGGTCTGCACCTGCACATTTCTGCAATATCACTCATCACCTCATATTGTGCATACTGTAGCACTTCTCTAAACTGTGGGAAAAACTACTATCCAGACCTTCCAGTTAGCCCCTATATACCTGTATTCAGAAATAAACTTCTCTCCCATTTCCATGAAAAAGTAACATTTCATTGTTTTCAACATGCAACACACATTTAACCTCCTTACCCTATTCCATTCAAAAGACCACTTTTCCATCATCATATAACCTATTAGAATAACGATTATGCCACCATGAGGTGAGGGTTGTGTCTACCTTATGCACGCTGCAGTGATCCTACTACTTTCCTGTATATACTGTAGTAACAAGCTGATTCTGATCTCTGCTTGTACAAATTATGTAAATATTGTATATTGCTTTACACCAGACCTCTCAACTGCCCCTGTTTTGGAGGAATGTACCTATTTCAGACCCCCATTTATCTTTGCACAGGATGTCACTATTTTTGGAGATATGTCCTTATTTTCAAGCTTGATTTACCCCTTTGCACAATTTTCTGAATACCCCCTCATCACATGTGATTTTTGAAGTAGTCTTCTTCTTCTTCTTTTTCTTTCGGGTGCTCCTGCTAAGGGTCACTACAGCAGATCATCTGTTTCCATTTCTTCCTGTCCTCTGCATCTTGCTCTGTCACACCAACCACCTGCATGTCCTTTCTCACCACATCCATAAACCTTATCTTAGGCCTTCCTCTTTTTCTCTTACCTGGCAGCTCCACCCTTAGCATCCTTCTTCCAATATACCCAGCATCCTTCCTCAGCACATGTCCAAACCAATGCAATCTTGTCTCTCTGGCTTTGTCTGCAAACAGTCCAACCTAAGATGACTCTCTAATATACTCATCTGTAATCCTGTCCATCCTCGTCATGCCCAATAGAAATCTTAACACCTTTAACTTCATTTCCAGCTCTGACTCCTATCTTTTATTCAGTGTCAATGTTTCCATCCCATATAACATAGCTGGTCTCAATATTATCTTGCAGACCTTCCCTTTCACTCTTACTGGTACCTGTTTGTCACAAATCACTCCTGACACACTTTTCCACCCACTCCACCCTGCCTGCACTCTCTTCTTCACCTCTCTTCCACACTCACCATTACACTGAACTGTTGATCCCAAGTATTTAAACTCATCCACCTTTGCCAACTCTACTCTGGGCTCACTAATTATTTGAAGTTTACTATGGTCACTTCAAACACTTATACAGCATTCTTGGATGCCTTTGTGGAGAAGTTAGGGGATGGGATCCTGAATACTGGTGTTTATAGGAAGTCATGCCACAGGAATACACTTCTGCATAGGAAGAGTATGCACCCTAGGTGTGTGTTTAAGAATGTGATCAAAGGTCAGGTTAGGAGAGCTTCTAGGCTCAACCCCACTGATGGGGGATTTCAGAATGAGTTGAAGGGATTGCAAGATAGGCTGTTGGCTAGATCCTATAATGTGGATTAAGTATGTGAGGGTTTTAAAGGAGTTGAGGCATTGAGGGGTAGTAGTGCCCACCCTTACTTTTCATCAAATGACCTGGGTATGAACCCAGTTGAGAAACCCCCACATCCAGAAGTCAGGGTTCCCATATTCTATAAACAGGATACCAATGAGATCAAAGACATCATTGTTAAGAACTGGGGTGTATTGACAGTGGATCCAACCATTAAGGAGCTGGTAGGTGTCCATCCTACTTTCATTGTATAAAAATAAGAACAATTTAAAGAGACGTTTATGCTACTCGAGAGCTAGCAGTGGTCTTGGTGCCATTGATTCACAGTGTACCAGTCAATTTTTGTGATTACATCGATGACAGTGCAATGTTTATACATCTAGTCATGAAGCATGAGTTCAGATTTAGGGTTAGTGCAGATTGTTTGACAGAACATGTTGTCTATTTGGCAAGCTGTATAATGTGCTCTGCATATTACATTGGGAAGACCGACAGAAAGTTAAGGGACAGGATAAGAGAACATGTCTATCAGATTCGTATAGTCTCAGATACCAATGCACTTTCCAAACATGTCCAAGAGTGTGGCCACCAGCATAGTTTTAAGTTTATGGTGATCCAGATTATTAGTCTCAGTAGTCGAGGAGGGGACCTTAGAAACTTCACTGAGAGATGTGATCTTAAGTGGATTATTAGACTTAGGGCCAACAAAACCCCTGGCCTGAATGATAAGGTACTCCTGAAACCCTTATTAAAACCACATAGGCTTATAGCCAAGTAATTGATCTCTCAAAGTTATAAAATCCCTTCTCACAACACTTTTCAAAAACAGGAATCATGTTGTTAAGGAGGGTTAAATGAACAACTCTTTTTCAACCTCATTGTGTCTGGTGTTGAGTTAAAATGGTCTTTATGTAAAATGGCTAGTTTTAATTTTCTAGTGAATAAGCGTAATTCAACCAATATGTCAGAAATATCAGTCTTGGTTTATGGAATGTGAAAAAAAAACTTTGTTAATGCCCAAATGGCTATAATTAAAAATGTTGAAACCATTAAAAGTTAAAAGTATACCATCATGAAGTGAAACTATGACTTCCTGTGAATTCAGCACAAATGCCTTTTCCCTCCATTGTTTTTTTTTCCTCTTTTTTCCTTCCCTGTAACCCCTCCCTTTTGCTGACCCTGTCTGATCAGAGGTGGGGTGGGGTGGTTGTGATGGGTTTAAAGGTTCTGTTAGGTTTTGAGCCTGTTCCATATCCTTTTTGATCTGCAGGGTAATGGGGCAAACTCTAAAGGGTCAATGAGGTCATTAAAGTGTTCAACTAGGAGGGGTATAGGAATCAGTGATCTCAGTTTGTGAAATGTCATTGTGTCCTAATTCATTCCTACCATCAGGTGTCAAACAAGAAAAAAAAAATAATTTCTTATCAGTTTCTTATGTTTACTTAATTTAATTTACATTGCTTGTCAAGTTTTAAAAAAAATGTATCATTTATATGATGAAAGCTTTTGAGTTTTTCTTTGTTTTATATTTTTGAATACATTAAGTTGGATATTTAACTGAGTTATCATATCACTCCCCGTTTTTTGACTGGCTCATTGAATACTACATGAACCTTGTTCTGGTTTTGAATTCTTCTTTAAGGCTGTATGGTCACTCACTATTTTTTGAAATTACAGTTTTCATTCATTCATTTATTCACTCACTCATTCATTCTGTAATTATCTGTTTCATACAGTTCAGAATCTAAGAAGAGTTTAAGCCTATTCCAGGTCTCACAAGGTACAAGACAATGCAACTGATTATAAATATGGCATCAGTTGATTGTTAGATGCACACCTACCTAGTGACAATATTGTTTTCTGTATTTCTTAACAATCATGTAGCTGGATTGATACTGCAGTAGACCATTGTTAGCCATGTTGTTGTGTATGGCCGCAAACATACATCGTAACTGTCCAGAATTTGGCAGAACATCTAGATTTTTGCCTCATATATTTGGTTTGTCTCTTGTAAAATTTATGGTTTTCTGGAAAATTATTGAGGATTTTAGTCACTAAATAATGACAGACTTTTGAGTTTCAGATTTCATATACTTCAGAAAATGCAAGCTAATGCAAAGCCTGTTATCTAACAACTTTGTACGTTTATAAGAGCCATATTTAAAATCCTATTTTCAGTCTTTGTTTCCCCATTATTGTTGGCTTTTTTTCTGATTCTTGTGCTAACAGGATGAGAGGCATGATGACAAATACAATAAAAGCATTGAGAGTGGTCATTGTGTTCCATGAGGTGGGACATGAGAAAAGGTGTTGAATGTAAACAATTTAAGACAATCCCAAACACATTTCTTATCAATGCAGCCCTCTGCTTCTGAGTGAATCAATTACTTTATATCAAGAATATGTTTCCCACAGTGATGCAAGCATTTTTACATTATTTACCAATGCGTGTACAATAGCAGTTGTTTTTCTGTTATTATCATACAGCAGTACTACAGGGAGTGAGTAAAGACCATTTGCAATGTCATGGACTAATCTGTAGCATATGCCCAGAAACTGTGAAGGTCTTGCTCCCAGAATGGAACTTGCTTTTGTGGCACAGAAAGGGTAAAAAATGAACAATGGTGATCAATTACTTTTTTTTTGGATTACCTTATAAATAAAGAAGTAGACAAAGGGAAGAGTAGTCTATCATAGTTAGTTAAAAAACTTTTCTTGAAAATGAAAGGTAATGATATTTTTATTTGCAGTGTGTGGAGTGCCATGACTACTATTCAAAATCAGGAAAAAGATAAACCTGTAAAGTGTTACAGCAGCACAAAACCTGACTGTAACAGCACTTTCAGCAGTATGTAACAATTGTGCTTTGCTCATAAGGTGAATTTTTTGGCATCCTTTTGTTGAACATATTATAATAATAATATGGTTATGATCACAGATCCGATCTTAGCAATGTCTTTCGGCTTCTCCCATTAGGGATCCCCACAGTGGATCACTGGTCGGCAGATTGACTGGCAGTGGAGTTTTTATGGTGTTGACTTGCCAGCCAGGTGCCCTGCCTTCACAGAAAGTACACACACATGCACCCACTGCATGTTTTTAAAACTCACTCAACTGCAGGGAGGACATGCAGACTCCGCACAGAAGGTACTCCAGCCAAGAATTGAATCAGTGAGCCTCTTGCAGTGAGGCACCAATGCTAACCACCATACCACTGTGGCTGAAAATCACAGAACATAAGCCTCTATATTATCCGCATCTGTCCACTAGTGATAAACTCAGCTCCTCTTTTTCTTAAAAGATTATATGGAAGCAAAAGTCTGGATAAAAGACTTACTCAGAGTTACACTGTCTGTTAAGGAAGACTGTGGGGTTCAAACCCTGGAGTGTTTGCAGGTGGTCAGTTTTGTGGGAATCACTACATGATGAAGTGCACGCTTAAGTATATTAGTATAAGAATGTTGGTGGTTAACATCTTGGTAAGGAGAAAGGAATGCCTACTGTCAATTCTATAGCTCATACAAATATTGCCATTTTGTCATTTTAATGATATTACAGTGATAGTATTCATGAAATGTTGCGCCATAGATATTAACAGAAACTGTTCTCTTGTGATAATGGTGGTGATAAAAATAACAAGAGTTTTGTTTTCTGTTACCCTGTATGCCAAATACTGAGAATGTTTCCCATTTATTGACTGCTGTGGGTGAAAATGACATTTTATCTGTCAAATTCATAACAGTTTTTCTTAAGCTTTTCAGCAATATACACATGGTTTAATGGTGTTTTCCTTACAATTGAGTAGGGCAACTACAATTTAAAAGTATTAGGAGAGTTTATATCTTAATAGTTTATTAAATTTCCAAAGACGGTTGTTAGCAAAGTGCGAAGATATTTTTTTTCTGAGTTAACACAAAGAAAGATTTTCTTCATAGATGTGTCCATGCTGTAGCAGCTGTTTTTGAAGTTCTTTACCTGCAGTTTTCCCAAGATATATATCATGAATTAAACTTTGCAGGTTTGCTTCCTGGCTTGTAATAATAAAGTTCAGTTATGCACAACTGTCTGCAAATCACAGTGACAGTGACATAGTCATTAAATGTTACAGCACAACGGTGTAATTGTAAAGGAGTGAGTAAAAGGTGGAGGTTTGTTAAAGCAGGAAAAAAGTCTTTATCGAAATGCATAGATGGGCTAATCTGTTTCTCTTTCATTACTTTGACTGAATGTCCTAATAATGCAATATGTCAAACTTGTCAGCTAGGCTTCCTGTCTGTTGCCCCAGGGAGTGATTAAGTACCATTTAGTGTAGCCACTTGCTATTGTGACAATGGACTGGACTGTTAGTGAGGCAAGGTAAAAAAAAATAATAATATTTCAATTTAGACATTTATCTGATTTTTTATGTGAAAATGCTCTGCATTTATGTTAACAAAATGTTGATGCAAGTCTTTTGGAATGTTGGTAGCAAACCGCTAGGGCTGCTTTTCAGAGCCTTATGTTCTAAATGTTATTCAGAGCAATTTCTGACATGCTAACTATTGACAATGTTTCATTTCTACTGTGAAAGACAGAAGATCACTTTTTTGAGCTATTGAAACCCCTTTACTTTGACATTCATTTGAGGAATAATTAGTAAGTCATCAACATTTGCTATCATGTGTTGACACTACAGGCTTTGTAACTTGCTTTTCAAAGCCATAAATCATCTCTGTTTTAACACTAGCAGTATGCCTACACAGAGTGTGATTATGCTGTTTGAAAGTCCAGAGACAGGTCAACTCTTTATATTACAAGGTCACAGATGGGCATATGACATATATGTGACGGAGTATACTTAAATATATATATATATATATATATATATATATATATATATATATATATATATATATATATATATATTTATGCCAATGAACTCAGACATGCTAGACTTTAAATAAAAGAAACCCCTGGCATGTTTTACTGTCTTTATTATTGTATTTTTACATTTTATTAAATGGCTTTTTCCCCAGTATGGATAGTTGACTAAGTTTTTAAAAGTATGCTATCTAGAAGCATGCACAATTTGGGTTGGGGTGGGGGGCTGCACTTTTGTTGCATGAGGTGTTATATTATCGAAGTTTTAACATTCCAAAAATTTTGCCTCCACCCCTGTAGGGAAACACATATGATCCTATGAAAATGAGCAAGTGCATATCCTTTTAACAGAAAGGGTGTATAATCTATTAACTTCAGTTAGCATAATCACTGATGCCCTTACATTCAACACTGCAGTATTCATTAAGTATTGGGTTCCCTGCCATGGAAGCCTGATATCTGGCCAGTCTACCAAAGCCTACCATTGCTTTAATGTATGCTTAACATCAACCAAATGATCCTCGAGTAGCACAGGCATAAAGGTGATGCTCAGGTGTACTATGCTCAGAACTACTTTGCTGCCAGTCCGAACACTGTTTCAAACCATCAGTCTGTTTCCCAATATTCATTTCCTGACATTTTTACTGCATTTTTGTGATTACTCCTGTTTGCTGAAGTCCTCAGTGCTGCAGATAAGTACACAGTTTGGGTTTTGTTCTTTTTCTTGAATTTTTTGTGCTGTTTGGGGTTAATGTCATCCAGGAAGTGTAAATGCTTGTGTGGGAGACAGTTTTCCCATAACGATTGCCACAATAAGTGCCTTTTTTGTTTAGGAGTTTCTCACGACCATATGTCTAGTTCAATTTGTCAGGTGTTCATCCTGAAAACTCTGCAGTAGGCTTTCTTCCCTTCCATTGTATCTTGAGAACCAGTGTCTTAAGGTTCTTGCTGAAGATACAATGGAAGGCGCTACCCACCCTCAGAGTCAGTTATCAGGGAAGAAGAAGGTGAAAAAGGTAAGGCTGGAATCTTCTGCTGTCCAGCCTCTGCCGGGTGTTTCTCCTGAGGTTGTTACAAACCCAGAGGCTCACCTGATTGTGTTGTTGGATTTCCCTGCTATGTCTGGTTAGAGGCCAGTGATGACCTGGTAGCCAGCACATCTGACGAGGCTTTGTAGGCATCTGTTTTGGACATTCAGGGGAACCACATCTGATTGTTTCTAAGGGGTCAGGGGGGGGGGTTCGGCAGATTCTTCTCAGTGAAGATGTTCCTACTATAGTTGTTGAATGCTTTCCTGTGTCTAAGTTTTCTTGGGTGCATGTTCCCTTAAAAAAAGAAACAAAACTAAACATGTTTCTTCTGCTCCTAGAAAGCCACAAAGTGAGTGTCAGGCTTTACTCATGAGTTATCTAATGTTTTACTGTCATTAAGGCCTCCTCAAGGGGTTTCAGTTCCTGCTCCTCCTTGGTCCTCTTCTCCACTTAAAAGGTCCAGAGAACTGAATTCTTCTGAGGAAGAGCTGGATTCTGATGAAGAATCCCTTATTTTTCTACTCAGATTGCTTCTCCTTTAGACTTTGGGTCAGAAGAGGAGGCATCTAATGGACAAGATACTCCTTCTGAGGAAATTTGGGGACACACTGTGTAGGATGATGGATTTTTTAAGTGGGATTATACTCAGGTCTCTGTTTTCCATAATAGATATTATGAGTTACTGCAGATGGAACCTGCAGCTATTCCTCCTGTTTTGGCTTCTTTACTGGATGTTTTTCTCCAGTGCCTCTAAAGTTCCTGATTCTTTGCCCCCTGCTCCCAAGAGGCCTGATAGCTTTTATAGAGTCCCTGTGGATTGTTCCTTTTTGTTTAAATGTCCTGCTGGCTGCTGACCCATCTGTGGTGTCTGTAGCCTATGATAAGCCATCTCTATTGCTTCCTTCATCCAAGTTACTGCTTTCTGACAAGGACAGCAGAACCATCGACAGGCTGGGTAAGAAGGTTTATACTTCAACTACCCTAGCATTTAGGGTAATTAATTATCAGACCCATACATCTAGGTATGTGTTGGCTCTTCTTTCTCAGGCTTGTTAGCTTTTTTCTGATCTTCCAGACTCAGATTAAATCTTCTGCTCTTTCCTTGTTAGGGACTTCCTCTCAAGTCTTCCTCTCAACTCCTTTAACTTTGGAACTCCCTCCCCCAACACTTAGATCCACCCGCTCAGTAACCCTCTTTAGGACATCTCTGAAACAACACCTCTCCTCATCTTGGCTGTGCACATGTGCTAACACCACATGTCATATAACCTAACTTCAACCATCACAACTATTCTCGCCCCCACTCTACTACTCTGGCATCCTCCTTTCACCTCCACCTGTCTTTTTACTTACTCCGCCTCTACATCCTGTCCACTTCCCTCTTCTAGTAACCCTCATTGTCCTACCATTGATCCCTCCTGTCTACTTCCTTCTCTTCCTAACTCTTATAGACCTACCATTGAACCAGGTGAGACATTCAGGTACTCTTGCAGCCTACCTTAATAGCATACCACCACTTATATCTGCAACAAATTCCACCGACTTTGCTGATTCCTGCAACAGGACTCATATAGCCTATTGCTCAGCTTTTCCACCTCCTAAATGTGTGAAAATTTTAAGTACCTAGTCTCTAATTCATTCCTATATCTGATTTTCACCCACTGCATGAAATGTCCTATATAAGTTTAGCTAGCTGAAAACTACTCATATGGAATATTCTTATGTATATACTCTGTATTGCTTGTATAATATCTTTGATTTGAGAATGATGTACTGTTTTTTTCACCATCTGTATAAGCTGCCAATAATATGTACTAAATATCTTTATTAATGTAAATTATGTATTGTATGTGAAATGTCTTATATGTGGAGCTTTTCTCCCCGGGACTCCACTGAAAATGGGCAGTTCTAGCCCAGCTGGACCATCCCGGTAAACAAATGCAAATAAATAAATAAGTAGTTTGTCATTCTATCAAATGTAGTTATGATGCAGCAGATGCCTCTTCTAGGGCTGCTGTTTTTGGTTCAGTGATGAGGAGGTTTTCTTGGCTTATGCTTCAGCCTTTACCTGATGATATTAAGGCTGAGCTGATGGATGCTCCTCTGGATAATAAGCTTTAGTTTGGGGAAGCAGCTGCTGGTTTGTTTAAGTCCCTTCAGGACAAGGGGAAGACCTTACAGGAGCTTAAACATATGCTTGTTTCTTCTGTGCCTAAATTTCAGAGAAACTACCCTTTTAAGCTAGCCTTTGCTCATAGGCAATCTTGCCTTCTTGCTAGAGGTAAAAAGGGTGGTAAAACGTCTCCTCCTGCTAAAGTCACTCCAACTGCAGGGATTCAGAAGCCTTCATTTCCTGACAAACCAGGTGCTGTCTGACTATCCACCTGTACCCAGCCACATTCCTCTTTTTCTTTGCCTTTCTCTTTCTATTTGGCTTTGCATCACCCAGGATTCCTGAGTTCTGCCAATCATTCATCAGGGGTAATTCATGGTGTGGATATACCATCCTCTTTTTATGGGCATTCCTCAGCATGCTTGGGAACAACTTCCTTTTTTCCCAGAGGTTCTTTGAGATCGCTTGTCTCAGGGTACTATTCAAGAGGTGCCTGTGTCCCAAAGGGGGAAGGGGGTTTTATTCAAAGATGTTTCTAGTGCCCACAAAAGAGGGTACTTAGAGACTGATTCTAGACCTCTCTCATCTAAACACTTTTCTAAAGGTGTCTTCTTTTGGATGTTGCCCCTTCAGATTCTGTTTCCTCTCTTGCTCTCTCAGGTCTTTCTGGTGTCTCTGGATCTCAAGGATGCTTATCTCCATATTCCAATCCATCCTCTTTTCAGGAAGTTTTTTTGCATTTTTCTGTTGCTTCCTGGCATTTTCAGTTCTGTGGTTTGCCCTTTGGCCTTTCTACTGCCATAGGGGTGTTTACCAAACGCCTCACTCTTGTGATTGCTTTTTGCAGGCTTCAAGGGATCCAAATATTTCCTTACTTGGATGACCTGCTGCTTCAGGCATACTCTCCACAGGTCCTTTTGCAAAATCTTTGTTTTGCCATTTCTCTTCTTCAGAGCCTGAGGTTTGTGATAAACTAAAAGTCTTCTCTGACTCCTTCTTAAAATCATGTCATTCTCATTTGGAGGATTCAGGTGGTGCCAGTGCTGACATCCCTGCCTCCTCCAAAGGCCTTAACTCTCATTTCCTACTTTCAAACTCTTCTTCCCCTGGCCTCCATTACAGATAGGGAGTTTCTGAGAGCTCTGGGTTTCATGGCTTCCACCATTCCAATGCTGTCTTTGGCCAAACTCCACATGAGGAAGTTCCAGTGGTTTCTGAAGTCAGTGTGGCTTCAACATGAGCATCCTCTAGACTGTACAGTTCCTCTTCTTCCTTGTCTCAAGAAGGAACTTCTCTGGTTGATTCAGCAATTGTCTCTGAATCCAGGGCTCCCTTTTCATTCCCCTCTTCCCTTTCAGGATCTGTTCACAGACACTTTAGATGTAGGATGGGGAGCAACGTTTGGCTCCCTGAAGTGAAGGGAGTGTGGCTGCCTTGTCAGCAGAAGCAGTACATCAATGTCGAAGAGATAAGAGTTCTTATGCTGGCTCTTCAGGCCTTTCATCCTCTTTTGTTACTGGGATCTCTCAAGGTATTCACAAACAATACCACAGTGATGTGGCATATCAACAAACAGAGAGGAACAAGATCTTATCTTTGCCAGTTGACACTTCTGATATGTGATCTAGCTGTCAGTTATCAAGTGACTCTACAGGCAGTTTATATTCCTTCAGATTAGAAGATTGTGGAAGACACTCTAAGCAGGTCCTTCACTCAATCCCATCAATGGATGCCTCACAGGGATGTGTTTCCAGACATTGCTCACCAGTGGGATACTCCTCAAGTAGATCTATTTGCCTTCCCTCTGAACAATCAACTTCCCTGTTTTGTGCCAGAGTCCAAGGTCCTCTGGTGTGGAAGGTGGACGTCCTCTCATTTTCTTGGAAGGGGATGTTTCTTTATGCATTCCCTCCCCTTCCTCTCATTCTGACAGTCCTGTTCAAGATTCAACAGGATGCTCCCAAAACCTTGTTGGTAACTCCCTTTTGGCCGTGACAGCACTGGTTCCCTCTACTTCTGCATCTAGCCAAGGGCAATGATCACAAGTTACCTCACAGGCTGGATCTGCTTACACAAGACAAGTGATTTCTCATCCATTCCACCTGTCCAAGCTTCAACTGACACTGTGGGTGATAGGGTTTTGATTCCACATAGACACCTTTTTTCTGAGGATGTACTGCAGGTCCTGCAGGAGGCCAGGAAGCCTACTACTAGGAAATCCTTCTTATCCAAATGGAAGAGGTTTTCTGTTTGGTGTCCCTCTTGTAACCTGGACCCACTTATCGTGGTTGGTCCTTTGATTCTCTCTTATTTGTGTGAATTTCTCAATGCTGGTTTGGCCTATTTTTCTATTAAGGCCCACTTATCAGTTCTTTCTGCTTGTCTTGCCTTTAACTCTTCCTTTAGCTTCTAGATTTGAGGCTAAGCAATTTCTTAAAGGCGTCTTTAATATTAGACCTCCCAGGAAGCCTGTTCCTCCTCCCTGGGATGTTAATTCTATTCTGAAGAAATTGACTGAGGGTCCTTTTGAGCCTGCTGTTTCAACTTTCTTGTAACATTGTTCTTGGAAGCCAGTTCTTTTGTTAGCTCTTACTTTTGCCAGATGGATATCTGAGTTACAAGCCCTTATAGCTTGTCTGCCTTTTTTGATATTCCATGAGGACAGGGTGCCCTTGCATACTAATCCTTTTATGCCTAAGGTAGTTAAAGAGTTGTCACTTAATCAGTCTATTAATTTGTCTACATTTTTCCCCTCTCACCAATCTGACAGTGAGAGGGTGTTTAATGCTTTGGATGTGCATAGGCAGCTCAGATTTTATTTGTATAAGAATAAAGCTATCAGAAAAACAGATCAGTTGTTTGTTTACTTTCATCCTAGGTCTTTAGAATTGGCTGTTTCCAAGAAAACTTTCTACTTGGATTTCAAAGGCTATTTCTTTTTGTTACACTTTTCATGGTGAGAGCCTTCCTTCTTCTGTAAAGGCTCATTCTACTAGAGCTGCGGCTTTTTCTGGTATTTTTTCAAAGGCTTACAGTGGACATTCATTCTGTTTTTGAAGCAGCTACCTGGACTTCTGTACATATTTTTACCAAACACTACAAGATGGATGGTATCTCCAGAGCTAGAGCTGGTTTCGCTAATGCCATTTTTCATGACTTCTTAGAGGGCTCTACTGCTGCTTCCTCCTCCCAAGTTTCTTCTTGAGCTTTGACACTCTCCCATGCGTAATGAATATTGCAGTGGTGAATGTAAGGACACAGTACAGTTACACAACTGTAGATGTCCTTGCCTTCACTGCTGCAGCATTCACTCCCTCCCTTGATCCCTCTAGTCTTCTTCCTTTCTGGATGTGCAGGTTCTCTTTAGTTTTCCTTGGACTGGTGTTCCTACTGGGACAATAAGTTCTGTGGATGGTACACCTGAATGTCATCTTTATGCCCTACGCTATGCAAGGAGCATTTGGCTGATGTTAAGTGCAACTTAAAGCAATGGTAGGCTTTGGTAGACTGGCCGAATGTCTGGCTTCCATGGCAGGGAATCCCATATGTAATGAATACTGCAGCAGTGAAGGGAAGGATATCTACTGTTATGGTAAGATTTTCCACAACTGTACTTTACAAATGCATATTACTATACTTTATCTCATACCCAAAAAAAGTTTGGAGTGAAGTCACAAATAATCTTGCTTACATTTTGTTATGATATGGATGGCACAACTGTCTCACATTGACTGGGTCCCTGGTTTGATTCTCAACTGGGCTGCCTTCTGTGTGGAATTGTCATGTTTTCCTCCATGTTCCTGTAGCTTTTCATGTAGACATATCATTTCCTGTCATGGGCATTTAATCTGGTGATGGTAAATCAGCTGCATATGTATGCATGTAAGGGCACCACTATGAACATGTGGATGCCCCTTGTGGTGGACTGCTATTTTATTCAGGGCTAATTCCTATCTTGATTTTGTTGTTTGATGAGATAGTGCCCCCCCCCCCCCAATCCTACATTAGAAAACAGTACAGACAATGGACAGCTGGTTGACTGGTTGCATGAACGGTATTACTTTGCTGTGCTGTACTGTTTGATAACACTGAAGTATAGTTAATCCTGAGGAGGTCACACTGCCAAAGGAATGACAAGGACTTCATTAATTGTATACTAATGTTGGTGTAACCCAGCTGAACCCACATTAGCAGTAATCGACTATTCATCATATCATGACTGGCGATCAACTACCATAGTATAGTGACTTGCAGCTGAAACTTATTAACACTGCTACAAAAGATCACTTCAGACCAATAAACAGCATGCAGGAGACCGTGACAAATAAATCAAGGAAACATTACCACTCAGTGGTGCTTGATGTGCAAAATATCAATTATAAGCATGTTGCTGTGTTGTCCTGAATTTTGCTGAAGTGCAGAAGTGTAACCACATGGAAGAGTTGAAGACAGTACCTTCGAAAAATAAAAAATGGATAAGGTTGGGAGGAGCATGCAAATGAGAATAACTGTCAAGTGATAAAAACGAAAACTCATGTAGGACTCTGCAAACTGCAACAGCCAATTAGCTATGTGCAGCAGGCACACACAAGACATAAATTAAGACTAGATGGTAAATTACATAGAGGAAAATGTAACAGCTAAGTAGGGTGGACAGTGACACAGTGGACAGCACTGCTGCCTCACAGCAAGCTGTTCCTTCATTTGATTCTCGGCTGGGGTGCTTTCTGTGTGGAGTCTGCATGTTCTCCCTGTGTTCGCTCCTCTGGGAGTTCCAGTTTCCTCCCACATGCAGTAGGTGGATTGGACACACAAAACTATGACACAAACATGGATATTAGTGAGGGAGGCATAATCTTGTAAGTAACAATGTGTTCAGGAAGTGAATGGTCCAAGAAAACATAGGAGTTAGGGATATAATTGGGAAGACAAAGTACAATGCATTATGTTTAAACATTGCAAAAAGAGCTGGGAGTTGCACAGCATCAGATCATTACATTTAAGTTAAATAGTAGTAACTCATGTGAGTAGGGGTGGGGGGAACAGTTCATATATAAGGAATTGTTCTGCATTGTGAAGCATAAAACCTCACTGTGAAACTTGCAGGTACCAGCAGCAGGCACAAACAATATAAACCCTAGGAAGGAATTCATACTATTACAAACACAATAATGAAGGGCTAAAACATGATGAGGAAATATAAATATACAAAGATGTCAGACATGATGAGGCAGACAAGGAAGTATAAGGATTTTATGAATGAACAAATAAAACCACATCAGACAAGGAAGTTTTAAGCAGAGGTTTGGAGCATATGTGGAAACCAAGTGCATCGTGAGGATGGGAAAGATGTTGGTGATGTAGCTTTGTGGCTCTAGGGCCAAGAGTTTGATGCTGACTTGTGATTACTGGCTGTGTGGGGTTTGCATGCTCTCTATGTGCACCCATGGATATTTTCCCTATGTTCCAGATTTCTTCCCCTCCCAAAGACGTGCTGCTTGACCGACTATCCAAACGTGTTCATGTACTATATTTATTTTATTTATTTATTTATTTATTTATTTGCAGTTGGTTTACCAGGATAGTCCATTGGGCCATTTGAACCCGTTTTCAATGGAGTCCTGGGGAGAAAAGCTCCAATAGCACTATAGGTTACAATAGTTTAAAGATTATATTTATACAAAGGTTGCAGTTTTGAACAAGACCTTTACAATTTATACAGCAAACATTGCAAACATTGCAAGAAATACACACTATTGATGAGGTTGGAGTTAAAACTGACTGGCAATGGAACATTGCATTGTACAGCAGAGAGGCATTTCTTCTTAGGAATAGTTCATAGTTACAGTCTGATTCATTGTTTACAAAATGCATATAGTAGCAGCAGTCTGATGCAATATATAACTAACATATAAGTACTGGAATAAAAGTATATGGAGAGATAAATAGAAGGAGAAAGTTTTTAGAAGAGAATAAGATCAAGAGAGAAATGAGAAAGAGAGAAAGAAGGAATCTAAGGCCTTGAATGAGGTGAGGAAGGGGTTTGTTTCCATAGAAGAATGTAACAGGAGTTTGATATAATTAGTTATGTGGGGAGAGAGCAGGAGCATTCCCATTGGGATATTAGGTGTGAGTGAAGAGATTTTTTATAAGAGTAATGGTTAGAAGTAGTACGAATGGAGGGTGGTAGGGAGTTCCAGAGACGTGCTAAACCATAGGATAGAAGATTTTTGCCTGGTGGACGGGATGGTTTGTGAACTTCTATTAGATTTTGATTATTGGACCTTAGTACTCGATCAGGAAGGTACATCTTAAAGGTAGAAGAGAGTGAAGGACAGAGGGTGGGGTTAAAAATGAGCTTATGTACAAGAGTTAGTTGTGTATAGATGAGTTGATTTGGTAGTTCTAGCCATTTTAGTTTTTGGAGAGAAGGGCAGTGATGGGAGGATGACTTTTGGCTGGTAGCAAATTTGGCAATTTTGTTGTAACAGGAGGAAAGTTGAGATTTAAGAGAGGATTGTAGGTTAGTGAGAAGAGGAGTTCCATAGAGAAGGGAGGGGATAAGAAAGGAAGTAGAGAGAGTTGCTTTAGTGGCAGGGGTAAGGTAGTTATTTTGTCGGTAGAGCATGCCTAGTTTTGATGGGTCTTTTGATGTTTAGTTGTAAGTGGGAATGGAATTTAAGCTGGTTGTCAATTTGGACCCCAAGTAATTTGGTCTCTGATACCAGTTCCAGAGGTATATTGTTATGGCTAGTGATAGTGAAGGAGTTAAAGTTGAATGAGGTAGTTTTAGAGGGAGTAAATACCATTAGTTTGGTTTTAGAGGCATTTAATACAAGGTGGTTTCTTTTCATCCATTGCTCAGTGGTTGAAAAAGCTTCTTGTGTAAGTTTTAGGAGTACAGGGTAGATGTGGCAGAGCAAATGATAGTTGAATCATCTGCATATTGGATGATATTTGAAAGAGGAATAGAGTTCTGGAAATCATTTATAAATATATTAAAAAGAAGGGGACCTAATATGGATCCTTGGGGGACTCCGGTTGGGGTATTAAGAAATGAGGAGGTGGCCTTTTTCCATTTTACTGCTTGATATCGGTTAGATAAGTAGCTGGCGAACCAATTCAAGGAAGCAGCGGCTAGGTTAAGTTTAGAGAGTTTAGTTAAAAGCAGGCTATGAGAGATAGTATCGAAGGCTTTAGAAAGGTCTAGTAGAAGGGTGGAGACAATAAGGCCAGAATCTCGGGCTTTGTTAATAGTTTCAAGGAAGGAGAGAAGGGCAGTCATAGTACTATGATTTGGCCTGAATCCATGTTGTGTGGGTGTTAGAAGCTGTTTATCTAAGAGGTGTGGAAGAAGTTGTAGTTGTATGCATTTTTCTAAGAGTTTAGAGATAGGGGACAGGATAGCAATGGGACGGAAGTTTGTAACATTATTGTTGTTGCCTCCTTTATGTAATGGTATAATGAAGGCCTTTTTCCAAATTTCGGGTACTATGCATTCCTGGATTGAACGGTTAATTAGAATACTAATGGGGTAGGTGACTGCTTCAGCGGCTAGACTGAGAAAATAAGCAGGGATATCATCTGGAGCATTGGAGCATGGCTTCAATTTCTGAATGAGTTTTTTTATAGTAAAAGTGGGAATTGGTTTTAATGAGAAGGGAGGACACTGGGAAGTGTGGGAAGTAGGGGAAGGAGATAGAGAGGGGTGGGTGATAGTAGAAGAAGGGGTAAAGGATTGTGAGTTAGTGGGGAGAGTGAAGGAGTGGTGGAAGAACAGGAAAGAGTAATGGTAGAGGAGGGAGGAGGTGATGTGGAGATTGTGGTGGTATTAGAGAAAGAAGAAGTAAGTTTAGAGATAGACTCAATGAAAAAAGTGTTAAATTGGGTTGCTAAGTCAGTGTCAGTAGCATTTGGGTCAGGGAGGGGTGTCTAGTTTGCGGGTTAAGGAGAGTGGAGATACCTTTCCAGAATTTCTGAGGGTTAGTTTTATTGTTGTTTTGTAGTGTGGAAAAAAAGTTTTGTCGGTCGGAAATGATGAGTTTTTTTACTTTGTTTCGAAGTGTTTTGTATTCAAGAAGGGTGAGGGGGGACCTATTTTTTAGGTAGAGAGCCCAGGCTTTATTTCTTTGCCTCATAATAGTTAGTGTGTTTTTAGTAAGCCAAGCGGCTGTTTTAGTTTTTATTCTCTTTGTCCTTATGGGAGCATGGTGGTCTAAAATTTTTAGGAATAAGGTGTTAAAGTGAGCAACTGCGTTGTCGAGAGGTAATGTTTTTAGACAGTTCCAGTTTATAGCTTTTAGGGAGTTAGTGAAGGATGTTGTGTTAAAGTTTTTTTGGTTACGTACGGTAATACAGTTGTGGGAACGATATAAGGATAAATGGATTCGGTATGTAAAGATGGGGAGATGGTCACTAAGAGGATCTGGAAGAGTACCCCTGTCAGAGAAGTACTGAGGATGTGAGACTAGAATCCAGTCCAAAATACTGCCACTGGAGGGGTTTTTTGAGGGATGTGTTATAGAGTTAATTAGTTGTGAAAAGTTGTAGAGGTTGATGTTGAGTGGATTTGTAGGAGATTGAATAGAAGCCCAGTTAATATTCACATCTCCTAGGATTATTGTTTCATTACTGATGTTGGTGGAGAGCCAGGAGAGGATGTGTTCAAGGGTAGAAATATTATCCCCTGGGGGAATGTAGAGGGAAGCTATACATATGTGCTTGTGTTTGTTAATTTGAAGTATTGCAAGGAGTAGTTCGGCATTCTTAAAGGGTGGAATAGGCTTATTATATTATATCATATCATTACTCTTCTTCTTGTGCCCTGGGTTATAACCAATACAGCACTGCAAGGATTCCGTCACTTAAATTATCAAATTATTATTTAAAAAACAACATAAGTGTGAAATTCCAATAATTTAATGTTTTTTTCACAAATATACAAAAGTAGGTACTCTTACTTTGCTAGGAATTATATGAGGTGCAACAGTTTGTATATAGAGAAGCTGCACCTTTGTACAGTTGCTGGTTGGATACACAGAAGCTGTTACCCTGCATCAGCAGCTCTTACAGGCTAAGCTTCTGGTGTCATTCTAAGGGGATACAGTATCTGTCTGCCTCAGACGACATGGTCGACAGACCACTATGCTTTGCCAGAGATGGCCTGCACCTGTCGCCCCTGGGATTCCGGATACTGGCTAAGGGTCTTGACGGCCCTATAGTGCCTTTTTTAGGCAAGGTTCAAATGACAACTTCACCACTGTAACAGGAACAGGCAAGCAAAAAATGAAAGTAATGCTACTCAATGCTAGAAGTCTAAATCTCAAAATGCACTCACTCGAGGCACTACTTAAAACGGAGAACATCAATATCTATGCAGTGACTAAGACCTGGTTCAAGGCTCTAGAGAGCACCCCTGCATTTCCAGGCTATAACTCATACCACACTTTTTGGCCATCTAACCTGGACCAGAACACCAAAGGTGAAGGTGTGTCCATATTCTATTAAGGATATTCACACCTCCAGGCTAGTTGTGCAGCATAATGCATTTGAGGTTATTCAAGTGCAACTAACACTGGGAAAAACTGCAGTTCAAATTGTAGCTTGCTTCAGATCCCCCACCATGCCCCAGGGATTCCTACTCCTCTTTTCTTGATATACTGGAAAATATTAGGGTTCAACCAAACACCCTAATAATGGGTGATTTCAACTACCCCACCATTAATTGGGTAAACTACTCGTGTACCAACTCCTTAGCTCAAAGCTATCTGGAATTCATAAATTCCAATGCCCTGGATCAACTTATCCACACCCCCACCAGGGGCAACAATATCCTAGACATAGTCATTACCAACATGAGTGACCAGTGTTCCACACCTGAAGTCAATTCCTTGCTGGTCAGATCCGACCATAAGCTAATCACCCTAGATATCCACATCCCACCTCCACCCACCATTAAGGAAACCATGGTAAAAAATGTCTCCAAAGCCAACTTCATGCTTCTTAAGACAGAAGTGGTGAACTTCATGACACCCATACAGATGGACAATACAGTTACGACTGCTGAATCCTACACAAATGCACTCTATAAGCACTTACACGAGTGCATGGATCGTGCTATCCCAAACAGAACCAAGACACTATCCTCCAAAAAAAGAAGCCAATCTGGTGGTCCGCTGCCATAAACAAACTCTACAACAGAAGGAAGAAACTGTTGCAAAAAGAGAGCAAAATCCCATGAGTGGAGGAGCTCCCTGGTCAGCCTCAGTAAGAAGCTGAGATCCCTTATAAGATCCTCCAAAGATAGCTACGAAAACAAAATCGCCACTGATTCTAAGGGCAATGGCAAATCATTCTATGTCAAGAATCTCAATGGCAACACCCAGATCTGCTCTGAGTTACAGCACAATGGCATGAAAATTACAAAACCAACTGATATTGCCTACATCCTGGCAGATAGGTTCAGTGTTAACTTTACCCCCCTCTCACCCCCTAAAGGGCCCATATCTATACAGGAAGAATGCAGAGTCCCTGTAATCACATCTATGCAGGTAATATCTGCACTGTCTAAAACCAAAAGCACAGCATCCAGGGGACCAGACAACATGAACTTCAGAATGAACTGGCTCCCCACCTAAGCACCATGTTCAATCATAGTCTCACATCAGGCTTTGTGCCCACTGAATGGTGCACAGCAACAGTTATCCCACTCCACAAAGGGGGAGCCACCACTGATCCTGGGAATTATTGCCCTATTAGCCTGACGAGCCTGGTCTGCAAGGCCATGGAACGTATCATCATGGAACTCATAAACAAAGACATTGGTGACCTCCAAACACTGGACCCCACCCAGTTCGGGTCTGTGAAAGGCAGATCATGCCTTCTGAACCTGATCAACTTCTTTGAGGCAGTCACCAAAGCCGTAGATGAGGGTAAGGTGGTTCACACAGCCTATCTTGACCTCGCCAAGGCTTTTGACACCATCCCCCATTCTGGAATTATAGCTAAACTCATTAAACTTGGTATAAATCCCTATGTCACAAGATGAGTTGCCAAATGGCTCACTGACAGAACCCACACTGTAAAAGTTGCAGACTCCAAATCTGACTTCAAACCAGTGACAACTGAAGTACCACAGGGTTCAGTCCTAGTACCTCTCCTGCTTGGTATCTACTTCTCTGAAGTACAGGCTAACACAAAAGGCCTCTGGCTAACGAAGTTTGCAGATGACTGCAAACTAGGAGCCATAGTCGAGTCCCGAAATGATGTGGACATCCTACAGAAGGGCCTCATTGAGACAGATGTCTGGTGTCAGAGGTATGGCCTCAAGCTCAATGCCAAAAAGTGCATTGTCATCCCCTTTGGTAAAAACTCTGTACCCATGAACTACCACATAAACGGCAGTCGACTTAATGTTGAATGTGTGATAAGAGACCTTGGGATCCAGGTGGACAGCAGTCTCTCCTTTGATAATCACATTGCCACAGAAGTTAGGAAATCCTTCTATGTGGCACACCTCATCAGAAAAGGGTTCTTATCCAGGAAAAAGAGGTCATTGTTCCCCTCTACTTGGCACTCATTAGACCCATCATAGAGTGCAACACCCCTTTTGGAATGTACCTCACAAGACATCTGTAGCAGCTGGAAAAGCCACAGAAGTACCTCACAAAGAGGATTACTGGCCTCAAACAGATGCCCTACACTGACCATCTCAAAAACCTCCAGCTTTACTCTGTAGAATATCACCTACTCTGTGGAGATCTCTGCCTAACATATAAAGCTATGTTAAACCCAGAGCTGTTGGACATGCTACACCTAAAGAAATCCCAATCCCTCTTAGCTACACGCTCTAGGGACTTAAACCTTGTCACCACAATAAACAGGACATGTTGGAGGGATAGATTCCTGTCCCAGAGACTTCCTATACTCTGGAACAAGCTACCCATCTATGTCAATCAAAGTTCCTCATTAGCACTCTAAAAGAAAAATCTTGATGAGTGGATGGGAAATATGAAATACACCCTGGGGATCACTTCTGTGATTCTGCTCGACAGGGGCACAGGAAATTAACTTTCTTGGGGGGCGTAAGCCAGAGAACCTTGTTGGCTAGGCTTACTTAGGCTCTTAGGCCGATAGCCTAGTACCTACCTATGAACCTATGAACCTATGTGTAGGCTTTTCTGTGCAGAACAAAAGTCACATGATATATAATAACCCACCAGCAGCTGATTTCTGATGATCTATAAAGAACAAGAAGGGTATGAAAATCAATGAAAAGATGCAAAATCATAGTCCAGCCCTCCAGTATGACATAAAGGTCAGAGCAATACAAATACCCTGTAGTTCTGTCTCCTGCCCACTACAGGTACATATCAGACAATGGTTTGCTTGCAGAAGAAAAACAACCAACAGCGAAACACAGACAAAATACACTGGCATCTGTGCAAGCAACATCTTATCACTGGTGTGCCATGCATACTGTGACCATGCACACTGTAGGCCATCTAACCATTGGTGCCCCATGAATGCTGTTTGTCATGTTATCACTGCTGTGCCATGCATGGTGTGTATTATCACTGACCTACTAAGCACAGTATATTTTATATTATCATTTGTGTAGAGCATTAACATTGCATATTATCCTCTGACCGGTGTACCTATTACACCATATATCATCTGATCATCCCTGTACTTTGTTCAGCATGTGATAGTATATCCCCTATTATATGCAAGTTTGTTTGTGTTTTTCGGCTTTTCCCAGTTAGGGGTCGCCACAGCGGAACTCCGGTCCACTAATGATTGGCAGTTGATTTTTACGTACCAACTTGCCAGGTCAGACGCACAACCTTCAACGAAGGTATGCCCATTCACGCATGTCTCCACACAGAAGACGCTCTAGCTGAGAATCGAACCGGGCAGCGTCTTACTGTGAGGTGACAATGCTACCGCAACACCACCACCGTGGGTACCTATTATATGCAAGTATGTACTTTAATTTATTATTATTTTGATTCAGTATAGAGTTATCAGGAGCCCGTGGTGGTGGTGCTGTGGTAGCGTTGTTGCCTCACTGTAAGACGCTGTCCGGTTCGATTCTCGGCTAGAGCGTCTTCTGCATGGAGACATGCATGAATGGGCGTACCTTCGTTGAAGGTTGTGCATCAGGGCTGGTAACTCAGCATGTAAAAATCAACTACCAACCATTAGCGGACCGGAGTTCGGCTGTGGCGACCCCTAACCGGAAAAAGACGAAAGACACAAACAAGCAAACATAGAGTTATCAGGACTTTGAGAATTTCATTGAGTTTTATTCCAATTTAAAAATATTGGACAAGCTATATTGTTGCATTTTATTCCAATGACATATTTTCTTCATATTCCTCTGTTAAGAAAATCTGTTACTAAGCCATTTAGTTCTCAGATTTCCAGCATTAAAATAAGTTTGAAGAAATACATTAATTATGGCTACAGTAGAAATGTTTAGTATGAGTCAGTTTTGTTTTACATATAAGCTCTGTCCAAATTTAGATCAGTAACTATGTTATAAGGACAGAATATTTAATAATAGCAACAGGAGTGATGTTACATAAATAAAAAAGGTATGTTCTCATGCTGTAATTGCTAGTGTATTTTTATTGCACTATTGCTTATTTTAAACACCCTGTATTTAAACAAGAATATGCCATGGATTGCTTTGCATCATGCTGTACAAATAATGTGATATATAATTCAAGAAGTGTACAGAATGTCCTGCCTTCTATATAGGTAAGACAAAAAGAAAAGATATTTCAGAACAGTTTTTTGACATATATCATAATAGGAAAGCACATGCACTAGCAAATAATGTAATTGAAATATCTGTTTATCATATTTTCATATTTAGAGGAATACAAAATGCTTAAGATAGGTTAGTAATATTATACCTGAGATGTAATTAGCAGAGCACAAATGCATAACAACTTTACCTCCTGAAGAAAAAAAAAACAGTTTTAAACTCGATGGTGACTTTAATGTCTGTAGTAAGGAAAAAAATTATTAAAAGATGTAAAATGAGAAATACTTGCTTAAATTTGTATGCTTTGAAGTTTTATAAGCTGTGATTTATTAGTTGTAACTGTGTGATCATAATTTACTGTTATTTAAATGGTAGTGTGAAGTTATTTTACTTGGCATTTGAGGAAATGATTTTAAGCATGAAAGCTTATACATTATTTGCGTTTTGCATATAACAATGTTTTATGCACTTCAAATTCCATGTGGTTCTGGACTATCCTTTTGGTTTTGGATTTTTGTATTGGCTGTCTTTTTTTAACCACTCAAGGAGCAGTTTTGATTACTTGATTCATAGAACTCAGGCTACTTCAGCTTGGTCAGAAATTGTTTTTAATTGCCTCCTAGCCAAACACTGACCTCCCTCTCAGAATATTTTTAATACTGTCATCATTATATCTTGAATATAGCTTTCTTCTTCTTCTTTCGGCTTTTCCCATTAGGAGTCACCACAGTGGATCATCTGTTTCCATTTCTTACTGTCCTCTGCATCTTGCTCTGACACACCAGCCACCTGCATATCCTCTCTCACCTCATCCATAAATCTTATCTTAGGCCTTCCTCTTTTCGTGTTACCTGGCAGCTTCATCCTTAGCATCTTTTTCCCAATATCCCTTCTCAGCACATGTCCAAATCAACACAATCTTGCCTCTCTAGCTTTGCCTCCAAACCTTCCAACCTGGGCTGACCCTCTAATATACTTATTCCTAATCCTGTCCACGCTCGTCACACCCAGTGCAAATCTTAACATCTTTAACTCTGCCACATGCAGCTCTGACTCCTGCCTTTTTGTCAATGCCACTGTCTCCAACCCCTATAACATATCTGGTCTCACTACCCTCTTGTTGACCTTCCCTTTCACTCTTACTGGTACTCGTCTGTCACAAATCACTCCTGACACCCTTCTCCACCAACTCCATCCTGTCTGTATTCTCTTCTTCACCTCTCTTCCACACTCACCATTACTCTGAACTGTTGATCCCAAGCATTTAAACTCATCCACCTTCATCACGTCTATTCCCTGCATCCTCACCATTCCTCTATCCTCCCTCTCATTCACACACATATATTCTGTCTTAGTCCTGCTGACCTTCATTCCTCTTCTCTCTAGAGCATATCTCCACCTCTCCAAGGTCTCCTCCACCTGTTCCCTACTTTCACTAGAGATCACAATGTCATCTGCAAACACCATAGTCCACGAGGACTCCTGTCTGATCTCGTCTGTCAACCTGTCCATCACCATTGCAAATAAGAAAGGTCTCAGAGCTGATCCTTGATGTAATCCCACCTCCACCTTAAACTCAGCCATCACTCCCACCGCAGACCTCACCACTGTCACACTACCCTCGTAAATATCCTGTACCACTCTTACATACTTCTCTGACACTCACGACTTCCTCATCCAATACCACAACTCCTCTCTAGGCACCCTGTCATATGCTTTCACTAAGTCCACAAAGACACAATGCAACTCCTTCTGACCTTCTCTATACTTCTCCGTCAACACTCTCGGAGCAAACATTGCATCTGTAGTGATCTTTCCTGGCATGAAACCATACTGCTGATCACAAATCATCACGTCCCTTCTTAACCTAGCTTCCACTACTCTTTCCCATAACTTCATACTGTGATCTGATCGATTTAATCCCTCTGTAGTTACTACAACTCTGCACATCACCCTTATTCTTAAAAATCGGTAACAAAACACTTTTTCTCCATTCTTCAGGCATCCTCTAACTTTCCAAGATTTCATTAAACATCTAGTTAAAAACTCCACTGCCATTTCACTAAACACCTCTATGCTTCCACAGGTATGTCATCTGGACCAACAGTGTTTCCATTCTTCATCCTCTGCATAGCTGTCCTTACTTCCTGCTTGCTAATCCATTGCACTTCCTGATTCACTATCACCACATCATCCAACCTTCTCTCTCTCTCATTCTCTTCATTCATTAGCCCCTTAAAGTACTCTTTCCATCTGCTCAACACACTCTCCTTGATTGTGAGTACGTTTCTCTCATTATCCTTTGCCACCCTTACCTGCTGCACATCTTTACTAGCTTGGTCGCTCTGACAAGCCAATCGGTACAGGTCCTTTTCTCCCTCCTTAGTGTCCAGCCTTTCATACAACTCTTCATACACCTTATCCTTAGCCTTCGCCACCTCTCTCTTTGCCATGCACCTCATCTCCTTATACTCCTGTCTACTTTCTTCATCTCTCTGACAATCCCACTTCTTCTTCGCCAACTTCTTTCTCTGTATACTCTCCTGTACTTCCTCATTCCACCACCAGGTCTCGTCGTCCTTCCTCTGTCGAGATGTCATACCAAGCACCTTTCTAGCCGTCTCCCGTACGAGCTCTGCTGTAGTTACCCAGCTATTTGGTAACTCTTCACTGCCACCCAGTGCCTGTCTTAACTCTTTAGTGAACTCCACCTCACAATTACCCTTTTTCAATTTCCACCATTTGATCCTTGGTGCTGCCCTTACACTCCTCCTCTTCTTGATCACTAACGTCATCCTACAAACCACCATCCTATGCTGCCTAACTACACTTTCCCTGGTCCCACTTTACAGTCTCCAATCTCCTTCAAACTGGCCCTCCTACATAAGATATAATCCACCTGTGTGCATCTTCCTCCACTCCTGTGTGTCACCCTATGCTCCTCCCTCTTGTTACTATACTTATTCACCACAGCTATGTCCATCCTTTTTGCAAAATCCACTACCATCGGACCTTCTGCATTCCTTTGCTTAACACCATACCTATCCATCACTTCCTCATCCCCTCTGTTCCCTTCACCAACATGCCCATTGAAATCTGATCCAATCACCACTCTCTCACCCTTGGGTACAGTCATCACCACTACATCCAACTCACTCCAAAATTTTTCTTTCTCATCCATCGTACACCCAACTTGTGGAGCATATGCACTAACAACATTCATCATTACACCATCAATTTCCAGCTTCATAAACATCACTCTATCTGACACTCTTTTCACCTCCAAAACACTCTTAGCATACTGTTCCTTCAGGATAACTCCTATGCCATTTCTCCTCCCATCCACACCATGATAAAACAATTTGAACCCACCTCCGATACACCTAGCCTTACTCCCCTTCCATCTGGTCTCTTGCACACACAATATACCAACCTTCCTTCTGTCCAACATATCAGCTAGCTCTCTCCCTATACCAGTCATACTGCCAACATTCAAAGTTCCGACCCTCACTACCACAGTCCTAGCCTTTCTCCTCTCTTCCTGTCTTCGGCCATGCCTTCCCCCTCTTCTCCTTCGGCCAACAGTAGCCCAATTTCTGCCAGCACCCTCTTGGCTAACAGTACTGGTGGCAGTCATTGTTAACCCAGGCCTTGACCGATCCGGTATGTAAATATTTACTGCTGGTGTTATTTAGCATATTAGTGTTTTTGGCCATTCATGGTCTGTTATCTGAAAGACTGCATTGTGCCTACATGGTTATTATACTTAACATCTGAGAGACTTCTGGTGGTTCCGTGGGTTAATTTAGAGAGTGTTCAGACTTGTGTAATTTTCAATATCAGGCCCCTTACTTGTGGAACTCACTGCCTTGACGGCTGTGAGATTCCTCTTCCCTGGCTAGTTTTAGACATGCTTTAAAGACTTATCTCTTTGACTTGGCCTTTAATGGAGTGGACTAATGGTGTTTAATTTGTAGTTTATATTGTTTTATTTGCTTATGGTTTGATGTTATTAGTTCACTGAATTTTGTTTTATGTTTACCCTTGGTGTTATCCTCTATGTGTAATGGTGCTTTGGTAAACAATGCACTTAATATAGGTATCACAAGGGATAAGAAACTAAGAGCAATGCTACTCAATGCCAGAAGTCTAAACCTCAAGATGCACGCACTCGAAACTCTCCTTAGCATGGAGAACATCGATATCTGTACAGTAACAGAAACCTGGTTCAAGGCTCCCGAGAGCACCCCAGCACTACCAGGTTATACCTCATACCATGCTTTTCGTCCCCAAAACTTGGACCGAACCACAAAAGGAGGGGGAGTATCAATATTCGTCAGATACCCACACCTCCAGGTTGGTGGCACAGCACGAAGCATCAGAGACTATACATGTGCAACTAACAGTGGGTAAAACTGCCTTCCAGTTTATAGCCTGCTACAGACCACCCTCCCAAATCCAGGAACCCCACTCAGCCTTCCTGAAAATACTGAAAAATATGAAGGTCTCTCCAAACACCATTATATTGGGCGACTTCAACTATCCAAGCATAGACTGGGAGCATTACTCTAGCTCCAACACCCTAGCCCAAAGGTTCCTAGAATTTATAAACTCAAATGCTATGGAACAACTTGTTACCACTCCCACAAGAGGGGAAAACATACTGGACCTGATCATCACCAACATGGGGACTCTATGCTCCAGACCAGAAGTGTATCCCTCACTGGTAAGATCAGACCATAAACTAATCTCACTGGATATTCACATCCCGACCCCACCCCCTGCCCAGAAAACCAAAGTGAAAAACTTCTCTAAAGCAAATTTCACACTCCTCAAAACCGAGGTGGAATCCTTCAAAGCCCCCGAGCCTGTGGAAAATACGGCCCAGACCGCAGAATCCTTTATAAACGCATTCTATGAACACCTTCAGGAATGCATGGATCATGCAATCCCAAATAAAACCAAGACCCAATCCTCCAAAAGCAGACGTCCTGTCTGGTGGACCCCAGTCATAAACAAACTATGCAATAGAAGGAGGAAGCTACTACATGATAGAGCAAAATCCCAAAAAGGGAATGCATCTCTGATCAGTATTAGCAAAAAACTACGGGCACTCATAAAATCATCTAAGGCCAGCTTCGAGAGAAAAATTGTACAAGACACTAAGGATAATCACAAGGCTTTCTTTAGTTATGTTAGGAACCTGGGTGGGAATTCCCAGATATGCTCAGAATTAGTCCAAAATGACAAAAAATACATCGAACCCACAGACATTGCCAACATCCTAGCTGACAGGTTCAGTGCAAACTCCCCCCCCCCTCCCCACCAAAAGGGCAAATATCTATCCCAGCAGAGTGCTGCCCCCCTGACATCTCAGATGCTCAGGTAAGAGCCGCCCTCTCCAAAGCAAAAAACACAGCATCAATGGGACCAGACGGTGTCCCGGGCTGCGTTCTACATGAACTCCAAGAAGAGCTAAACCCAAACATAAAACTACTGTTCAATCCCAGCCTTACTACAGGATATGTACCCAAAGAGTGGCATGCAGCAACAGTGGTCCCTCTCCACAAAGGTGGTGCCTCAACGGATCCTGGAAACTATTGCCCCATAAGCCTGACTAGCTTGGTCTGCAAAGCTATGGAAAGGATCATCATGGACCTCATAAAGAAAGATATTGGGGACCTAGAGACACTGGATCCTACACAGTTTGGCTTTGTTAAGGGCAGATCCTGCCTCTTAACCTTGGCCGATTTCTTTGAAACAGTCACCAAGGCCATTGACGAGGGGAAGGTGGTCCACACAGCCTACCTGGACCTTGCAAAAGCCTTCGATACAATACCCCACTCGGGCATTATAGATAAGCTCACCAGCTTAAATATAAACCCCTATGTCACTAGATGGGTTGCAAACTGGCTCAAGGACAGAACCCACATGGTTAGAATTGCTGGAGCCATGTCAGACTCCAAACCAGTTACAAGTGGCGTCCCACAAGGCTCAGTCCTGGGACCGCTCTTGTTCGGTATATATTTCTCAGAGGTACAGGCCAACACAGAAGGACTGTGGCTGACCAAGTTCACCGATGACTGCAAACTGGGTGCCATAATCGACTCTCCAGCCGACACAAGCATCCTCCAAAAGGGCCTCATAGAAACAGACAACTGGTGCCAGAGCCATGGCCTCAAGCTAAACTCCAAAAAGTTTATAGTCATCCCCTTTGGCAAAAACAAAGTGCCCATAAATTACCACATAGGTGGTAATCCATTAAGTACAGAAGAAGTAATTAGGGACCTGGGGACCCAAGTTGATAGCAATCTCTCATTTGACAACCATGTGGCCAAAATAGTTAGAAAAACATTTTATATAGCCCACCTAATCATGAAGGGATTCACATCTAGATCAGGGGAGAAGATTGTGCCTCTTTACTCATCCTTCATCAGGCCCATAATTGAGTACAATGCCCCTTTTGGGATGTACCTTACCAGACACCTGCAGCAACTGGAAAGACCCAAAAAGTACCTCAACAAGAGGATCAAAGAGCTCAAACACATGCCATATGCTGCCCGGTTAAAGAAACTCCAGCTCTATTCAGTGGCATACCGCCTGCTCAGAGTCGATCTGTGCCTGATGTATAAAGCCATGCCCAACCCGGAATTAATGGACATGCTGCACCTCAGAAAATCCAAATCCCATCGAGCTACGTGCTCGAGAGACTTGAACCTCAGGACTGAAATAAATAGGACATGCTGAAGGGACAGATTCATAACCCAGAGGCTCCCTTCACTCTGGAATAAAATCCCAGTCCAGATTAGGCAGAGTCCCTCATTGACTCTCTTCAAGAGGAATCTTGATGAGTGGATGGGAGATCGTAGGTTTACCCCGGGTATCACTTCTGTGTCACTATTAGACAGAGGCACAGTATACTAACCTTGAAAAAGGGCATAGCAAAATTAATTTAAAATGGGTGGCGAAAGCCAAACACACTCTAGCTAGGCTTATAAATGCCCTAGGGCAGATAGCCTAGTATGAACCTATGAACCTATGAACCTATAAATAAACTTGAGCTTGAGTGCTACTGTTTTTCTCCTGATGAGAGAAGGGGTAAAGGAACATTGATTCCTCATTGCCTGTCATTCATCAGGGTGTATGTGCAAGCGACTTCCCTGATTGGTCTGGTTTTGAACCACTGTGCATCGTAGCTATCTTGTCCTGAGCTGCTGCAAATGCTATCCTATGCATCTACTAGGTGAGCACTACAACAACCCTACAGACGTCTGCAGTATCTGGGACAAGACTGATGATCACCAAATAGCCTGTCACCTGCTTCTCAGGAATCAGCTTGGGATTAGTACTACCATTTTGCTTCTATTGAAAGAAGGAGCAAAGGGACATTGATTTCCGTCTGAGTGAGACCAGTGTGAGTAATAGAGATGAAGCACCCAATAAATGAAATACCACTATTTACCACTGTTAGCTAATTCTGTTTTTTCACTCTGCACTGTTTGATTAGCGACCCCCTAACCTAACGTCAGAGTATTACCCTGTATGCTTCATCCATAAATCTTCTTTAGTAGTCTCCCTTCAGCCCCTGAGTACTAGAATCATCCTTAGTCCTCCACTGTCTGGAAACATGGCTTAATAGTCTGCTTCCCCATATGTGGCCAGTTTGATTTCATTAGATGACCTAGGCAGTATAGCACATGTATTATATCTGTCTGTTGTTCACTGTTTCTGTTATGTTAATAAAAAGCAAAATATAATGAGAGCTCCTGAAGCATTGCGAAATATTTCATACTTTTGATAAGGAATCATTATACCTTGTCAAGCTGCTTCAGGTGGTAAGTATGAAAGTCACAAAATGCAGCAGTGTGTGCAGTAATGTCTTGGATCGGTCAGTATAAAGTGATAAAATCATATCTCTACAGTGAGCACACAAATCTCGGAAATTTAAATGGGGTACCACATATGCTTTTATGATTCTGATGGATACACACCGGTGAAAGTTTAGATTAATTTCTACCATTTTTTGGGTATTTTAATAATTATGTTATTTTTCATCATGTTAAGAGTTTTTATTAATATGATAGAAATGGACCACATTTTAGATCAATGCATAGTTAAAGTTCATGAAATCAGTTTTGCTTCAGTCTTTAATGATTTCCTAGAGTGCTCCCTTCAACACCTTGATCTTCTGACAAGTCTAATGATGCTAGATTAATGGTCATTAAAGGTGCCTATGTTACTGCTGTACCTGGTATGTCTTAGATTAACAAGCATATTCTGAGGTATTGCAACCTTGGGCATTGTATATATGTGCCTCAGATTCAATATTTTTATTTATTTATTTTTTATTTTATTTTACATTTGTTAACTGGGATGGTCCGACTGGATACATGTCCTTTTTCAGCGGAGGCCCGGGGAGAAAAGCTCCAACAGAGTTACATTGATAATTAGGTACAGTAAATGAGCTGAAAGAACTTAACAAAAACATAGGCTATTTACATACAAGTACAAGACTGCCATTACTATTTCTGAGATTACTACAAATGTAACATTAATAACATATTAGCAAGGACGGTAGGCAGTATAATGACATAGAGTTAGACAGGATACATATTTCTTTATCACAGTATACAAAGTACTTATCATCTTAGCTAGTTGTTTATGTTTTAGTTAATGGCACAGAGCTAGTCTGGGTTTGAGCAAGGACATAGCCAGTGTGACTTGAAGTGGAGTTTTAGACTATTTTTGAATTGACTTAGAGAAGTTGCAAGCGTGATGTTATTTGGGAGATAGTTCCATATTTTACCAGTGGTGTTGGCAAATAGCGCGTCACCACCTAGGTTGAGAGATTTAGTTGTTTGGACAAGGCGTCTGTTTGCTGAGCGAAGGCAGCTTAGATTGGAGTAGGAAGTCATTAAGTTTTTTAGTGCTGGGGTATTCTCAGGTTGTTTAAGGATTTTGAAGGCCTCTAAGAGTTGGGACTGGTGAAGAAGGTGTGGGAATTCTATCCATCCAAGCTTTTTCAGGTTAGTACAGTGGTGTGTTCTGTAGGGTAGGCCTGTAACGAACCTGGCAATGTGATTATAGCAGGATGAGAGCTTGGCCAGATCAGATTTGTTAAGGTGAGTGAGGACAGGAGAGGCATATAGTAGGGTAGAGAGAAGGTGTGAATGGGCTGTGGCTGCCCTGGCATTCGGGGTAAGGAAGGCTTTAATTCTATATAGGGTCCCAAGTTTCTTGTTGACTGACTTAATGGCTTGGTTGATATGTATATCAAATCTGAGTTTATTGTCAATGTTTACTCCTAATAGCTTTGTATAGGTGTCTGGGGAGATGATGGTCCCATTATTGGATTTTATAGTGAAGTTTTCAGTCGGAGATCTATTGGTTGGGTAGAAGAGAAGTAACTTGGTTTTGTTTGGATTTAAGATCAGGAGATGGTTGGCAAGCCAGTTTTCGACTTTGGTGAAGCTATGTTGGGTGGTAGTTAGTAGATTTGCAAGAGAGGCATTGGAACATATTATAGTCGAGTCATCTGCATATTGAATGCAGGTGGCTTCAGGGATGACTGTTTGGATGTTGTTTATGAAGACTGAAAAGAGGAAAGGCCCTAATATGGAACCTTGAGGAACTCCTATGTTATTTGGTAGTAGGCAGGAGAGCTTGTTTTGCCACATTACTGCTTGTTGTCTCCCAGTGAGGTAAGCTTGAAACCAGTCAAGGGCTGGAGTATCTAGATACAGGGTTTTTAAAGTATATAGAAGTAACTGATGGTTTACCATATCGAAGGCTTTCGATAGGTCCAGGAAGAGAGCGGAGGATATTTTTATTATTCGGTTAAGATTAATGTTTTCAGTAAAAGAGAGGAGGGCAGTGGTTGTACTATGATGGGGTCTGAATCCATGTTGAGAGTCTGTGAGTAGTTTATTTTTGGTTAGATAGAGCATTAGTTGGTTGTGCATGCACTTTTCCATAATTTTGGCAAGTGGTGATAGTATGGCTATAGGTCTATAGTTGGATAGTTCTGTGGATGAACCTCCTTTGTGGAGTGGAATAACATAGGATATTTTCCAAATTGAGGGATTGAGGCCTCGGTTATGGTTCTGTTAATTAGGATTGAGATAGGGTAGGCTACGACATCTGCAGCAATTTGCAGGTATTCAGCCGGCAGAAGATCGGCTGAAAGGGTGGTTGGCTTCAGTTTTTTGAAAAGGGATCTGATAAAGGATGTGGACACTGGCTGGAAGTTAAAAGAGAGTGGTGAGTCGGGTATAGTGTTTATAGAAGTGTGGGGAGGAGAAAGTTGGTTAGCTAATGACTGGATGGTTTCTGTGAAGAAAGTATTGAATGAATTGGCTATATCTTCTTGGCTCTTGTCAGATAATGTTCCTGGGGTCGGAGTAGTGGATATGCCTGGTTGGAGAAGTTTATTTATGCCTGCCCAGTACTTTTGAGGGTTATTCTGATGTTTATGTTGCAGATTGTAGAAGTAATTTTTCTTATCTAGTATGATGGCTTTTTTAGTCTCATTTCTAAGTTGTTGGAATTTGATACGATCTAGGGGTAGTTTGGTAGTGCGCCATGTATCCCATGCTTTGTCTCTAGTTGTTATTTTGGTTTTGGTGTCTGTTGTTAGCCAGAGTGCTAGCTGAGTTTTAATTCTTATTGAGCATTTAGGGGCATGCGAGTCAAGTATAGTAAGGAATGAATTGTTAAATGATGACACTGCCTCATCAAGGGGAAGGAACTTTAGTTTTGTCAAGTTACATGATTTGAGTTCAAGTTGAAATTTAGTTGGGTCAAAGTTTTTCTTGGATCTGATAGACCTATAAATAGGTAAGCTTGTACAATTAATTTTGTCTTTCATGATGTATGTGAGCAGGTGATCACTAAGATCATTAGGGAGAGTTCCAGACATATAGTCCTGGGGATGACTGTTGGTGAGTATCCAGTCTAGTATACTCTCTTTTTGGTTATTGTTACCTGTACGTGTGGTAGATGATATTATCTGAGAGAATCCATGTAGGTTAACAGGGATGGGGTTGGACTGTGCTGTGCATTGGTTCCAGTCAATATTAACATTGCCCAGGACAATGGTTTCTTGAGGGTAGTTGTTGGCTATCCAATGTAGAATGACCTCTAGTGTTTCTACATTGTTCCCGGGGGAATATAGGTGACAATTAGGTTAATGCCCTTATGATTATTTAGTAGAATTTTTAGAGCTAGTATTTCAGCGTTAGAGACCTGGGGTGGTTGTATAGGGTTAGTTATGATGTTAAGTGTGCTATTATATAAGACGGCTATTCCACCTCCTCTTTTCATTACTCTATCTGCCCTAAGTATATTGTAACCAGGAGGCAGGATCTCATTGTCTTTGGTTGATGGCCAGAGCCATGTTTCAGATAGACACATTATGTTGGGGAGGTATGTGGCTAGTACATAATGCAGGCTATGTATCTTATTGTTTAGGCTTCTAATGTTTAAGTGGCATATTAGGAGGGAGTTGACCAGTCGGTGGGAGAGTGGGGGGCTGGTAGGAGTTTGAGTTAAGGTTGGGCCTGAATTAGGATGGATGTCCCCATCTTTGGTTATGTTTTTTCTTAGATACGCTAGTAGTCTAATAACTTTGAATAGTAGTTTTAGTTCATATTTGGATTTTGGTGTTGATTGGAGTGGTTTTTTTAGAAGCAAGTGGTTGGAATTTATAATTTTTGGGGTAGTGTAGTAGTGGGCAAGTTCCGCAGTCAGTGGAGGTAGGGGGTCTTGGTTTGGCATTTTGGATAAGAGAAACCTACGAATGTGAGATTTTCATAGCTAGTAAGAAAGTATGGCAGAATTAAGAGTGGTAAGATAAGAGGAAGGAGTTTATAATTATTTATAGACATGTTATATGTCATCAATGGGTGGGGTCAATGTGCTTCAGAGGAATAGTAGTGGTTAAACAGTAAAGTGGTGGGGGGGGGACTGGAGAGGAAGTTGTGTAGGTTGGAGAGGAAGTAGGGGTGTGGCCTAGTGGCTATAAATGTAGACACAGTGGGGGCAGGTGGGATAAGGGGGCAGGGAGGGGGGCGAGCCGAGCATAGCGAGGCTTGAGCGGGCTTACCCAGTCCCAGTTTTTGGTCCTATGAGTGGGGTAAATAGTCTGATAGTGTAAGTAAGCAGATTGGAGTACAGGCTTGAAATTCAACATAAACATATAAAGTTGTAAAGTGTCTAATACAATTCAACATAAATAGGCATTTACAGTTGTAAAACACTTACTGGAGAGACACTGAGCCTTCATGGGGCCTGTAGCAGAGTGGATTGTAGTTTTACAAATGGTGCCTGCCACAGGTAATATTTATTAACTCTGGGATTGTCTTAAGGTAATAAACAGGGAAGGGGAGGGGAGAACAAGGGTGTGAGCAGGCAGTTCTTTGTACTGCTGCTAATGAGCCAAAGCAAGACAAGTATGTGTTAAGAACAATCACAATTGAACAAGGACTGCTCTGAAACTGTAAGTCTTGTCTTAATTTCTCAGGTGGAAAACCAGGATAACCTTGTATCAGTAGGCTACTGTGGTATAGTTTAAATAAACAAACACACAGTATTGATCAGTTATTGATACTATTTGCTAACAGAAGGGAATAAGAGAAAGTGGAAGATGTGTTTGTGTGGTTGTGGTGGTGGTGGTGGTGGTGGGGGGCTGCTTACAGCCAAAGCACAGTGCTCTCCAGGGGAAAATGAAGATTGGCTCAAACAGTTAGACACATACTCAAAGTTAACTGTAGCTGTTTGCAGACAGTTCAGACCTGGACTGCACTTTTCTTATAGGAATGTTAAAGGTGGTACCGGAGTTGAATACTTAAGAGTGGTGTTAGGTCTAGAAAAGAAGAGTACAGAGAGGAGTAAGCACTTTTGAGATGGTAAATATATATTAGAAAGATTATAAAAAACACACTGAGCAAAAGGCTACCACATGCAATGTCCTGAACCACTACTTAGTATATGCAGATACTGAGCCAATTGGAAGAACATTAGAAAACAAAAAACAGACAGTTATGCAGCAACAGATAAAAATATAGCGAGCAGCAATCTGTCGTGGTTCTCTAATATGATTCTATCCACCAGTAACAGCACAAACTTATAGAAATAATTTAGACACTAGTATGAGCTGTCTACACACAACACTATTACATGAATAACATTAGTGAACAAGGTGCAGCTATGCAAATAGACCATACATACTATTATACTAGTAACAACTTGGTGCATGCTATAGTAACATCAAAAATAAAGCATAAAACATATTAGATGTCTAACATAATTCAACATAAACATATACAGTTGTAAAGTGTCTAATACAATTCAACATAAATAGGCATTTACAGTTGTAAAACACTTACTGGAGAGACACTGAGCCTTCGTGGGGCCTGTACAGAGTGGATTGTAGTTTTACAAATGGTGCCTACCACAGGTAATATTTATTAACTCTGGGATTGTCTTAAGGTAATAAACAGGGAAGGGGAGGGGAGAACAAGGGTGTGAACAGGCAGTTCTTTGTACTGCTGCTAATGAGCCAAAGCAAGACAAGTATGTGTTAAGAACAATCACAATTGACCAAGGACTGCTCTGAAACTGTAAGTCTTGTCTTAATTTCTCAGGTGGAAAACCAGGATAACCTTGTATCAGTAGGCTACTGTGGTATAGTTTAAATAAACAAACACACAGTATTGATCAGTTATTGATACTATTTGCTAACAGAAGGGAATAAGAGAAAGTGGAAGATGTGTGTGTGTGTGGTGGTGGTGGTGGTGGTGGAGGTGGGGGGGGGGCTGCTTACAGCCAAAGCACAGTGCTCTCCAGGGGAAAATGAAGATTGGCTCACACAGTTAGACACATACTCAAAGTTAACTGTAGCTGTTTGCAGACAGTTCAGACCCGGACTGCACTTTTCTTATAGGAATGTTAAAGGTGGTACCGGAGTTGAATACTTAAGAGAGAATTCCAAGAATATCAATGAAAGGCAATGAATCGCAATGGGAGCCCTTATTGAAATTATATATATAGATATATATCTATATCTATATCTATATATATATATATATATATATATATATATATATATATATATGTGTGTGTATACACATATATATATATATATATATATATATATATATATATAAATATATATATATATATATATACATATGTATATATAGATATATATATAGATATGTGTATAGGTTTACTATGATAAAACCACTGATCACATATCTGCCATCCATCAGATTGTCGTTCACAATGTCAAATAGCCATGTAAGTGTACATTTAAAAGAACGAATCCATAATTACGTCGATGACTGCATTTTGAACGACTGAACGGTGCACAAATAGATGAGACAAGCTGTGATAACAAAAACACAGATGCAACGAAGATCTGCACTTCACACTAAATAGAATGGAAATATAGGGCGGGACTAATAGATGACACGATTAATGAGCTAATGGCAGTAAAGATTGCCATCAAAATTGTGTATATTGTGCAACAGGTGGATTTATCACCTTACAGCCTACGGGTAATTTAGGAGTGTGGAAGGGTGAGTACAACCGAGATGTGAGTAGGTGGCTTGAATGTTTAATGTCAATGACAGTAATTTCGCTTAAGTGTGTCATATACTGTTATGAAAGCTCAGTATGAACAGCATATTGCAACTAAATATTGATGTCAGTATTAATTGTGCATAGTAACGTGACAGCTACAAGGTGCAATATATTAGGGTTAAGTGTCATTGAAAATCATCTTGCTGTAATGAATTTCATAAACTGTGTATATGTTGTTTAACTTGTATCAGTTGTTCTGCAAATTGTGTAGTCTTTGGTTGAGATTGCCACTAGATGCATCAGCATATAGTGTATGCGTGCTGTGACAGTTGTGTGTATACTTATACTTAAGGTTATTTACATAACAATATGAAAATTCCTGTCAGCTGTATGCAGTATTCCCTATGAAATGTTTGATGAATGAAGCAGTGATAGAGTTGACACTGATTCGTTTTTATGTTGTGAAGCGCACATTAGAAAAGCATACTGCATGCTGCTATGTACCTGTGGAGGCATATCTGATGGCTGTATAGTGTTCTATATAGTGTTTACCAGTTTGCTTTTGTTGCCAGAATACCTGTATCAGCTTAGATGACTGTCTGTATAGCTCAGCAAATAGTGTGAAAAGGTAAATGTCAGTAAATGTCTAATAATGAAAGGTAAAACGGAATGTGGAGTAAACCACTTCTCCTGACACACAAATAACTAAAAATCTAGGCAAAATAACCAAGTCGGAGAAATGGAACGTGGCAGCCGGATGGCAGTAAATCCTGTAATGCTCGAGATGTAACAGTGTCCAGAAGATGTCCAAAAAATGCAAAGAACCTCCAAATAGTTAAACGGTTTATTATATAAAAGAGATTTAGCGCTTTCACCTATTCAGGCTTCATCAGACTCAATACATTGTTATTATGCATCATTGAATATATATATATATATACACACCCATAGGCGGGAAAAAAACAAAATCAATCATGCAATTAAGAAATGTAATTAAAGAAATAGAACGCTAGCTACCATACCCAATATAAAAAAGGCATGTGGTAAAATCATAAAATTAAAAACATACTCTAAGACTCTGTTATATAAAAGATTATAGGAGTATTAAAAACAGTATATAAACTACTAAACCTGTATATAAAAAACAATGTATAAATGCCATAGCAAATATACTCATATACAGAGACAAGGTAATAAGGTAATAACAAGGACAGGAGAAAGGCAAGTGAAATACGCAATTCAACTCCTAAAAATTGTTCAATACATATCCCAGCTACTATAGTAAATTATGTTACATGATTATTTATAAACCTTCAATCTCCTCATTCCCAAAAAAGTTTTCACAGATACCTTGACATTTAGACCGGGTGGACTGTCAGACCTAAATTTAATTATCCAAAAATTCTTTCTACCTTCTGTATGTGTCCTAATGTCCCCTCCCCTGCTGGTGATGTTAATCGTCTCTAAAATCCTGAAAGTAAAAACATGTAGGGGACCATACTCAAACACATGTCTCGCCAGGGCATTGGTTTTATGCACCATCCTGATACTGTAAAGATGTTCTCGTATACGGTCTCTGAAGGTCCTATTTGTCTTGCCTATGTAAAAACAACTACAGGTGGAACAATGGGCAAGGTAAATAATGTGTTTGGTCATACAATTACCATATGCAGTGAGGAAGTGTGAATAGTTGGTTACAGGATGTGTGAAGGTAGAACTGGTACAGATGTAGTTGCAAAAATTGCAATATCCACATCTGTGTGTCCCAGTTAATGGATGAATGGATGATGGAACTGTTGGTCTCCTGTCACAAAGTAGTCTTTTTAAGTTCTTCTTATTCCTATATATGAAAACTGGGGCATCACCTAAGGTGTCTCTGATGTGAGAGTCTGCCATGAGGACTCTCCAATGGGTCTTAACAACATCCTGTATATCATATACATCAGTGGTATAGTGAATAGAGAAAGCTGTCTGATGTGTGATGGTAGATTCAGTCCGTGGTAATGAAACAGTACTGGAGAATGTATCCGAAAAATATGGTGCAGCACTCCCTATTCTCAAATCAGATATACCTTCAGTGCCCTTGAGTATATCATGTGTAGTATATCCACGATCTAACAACCTGTCATGTAATGCTCTCATATCTAGATCAAAGCCAAGCTCACTGGGATTATACCTAGAAATTCTAGTGGCCTGTCCCTTAATAATGTTTTTAAACACATAAGGGGGATGCATACTGAAATGGTGTAATTCTGACAAAGAACATATGATACAGCGTCTGATGGCTAAACGGGATGATCTAACACCATTAGGCTTTGTACAATTCATAACACATCATTGCTAGTTCTGATATATCTGCCATTACCTTTAATGTCTGCTATATCTCAGTGGCATTACGGTTCATACTTTGCTGTTATCATTACACTTTGCTTATTGGGACATGGATTGCATCTTTTGTATTACAAAGCACTTGCACTTGATCATCATCATCCTCATCTTTTAGCTTTTCCCATTAGGGGCCGCCACAGCGGATCATCTCTTTCCATTTCTTCCTATCCTCTGTATCTTGATCTGTCACACCAACCGCCTGCATGTCCTCTCTCACCATATCCATAAACCTTATCTTAGGCCTTCCTCTTTTCCTCTTACCTGGCAGCTCCATCCTTAGCATCTTTTTCCCAATATACCCATCATCCCTCCTCAGCACATGTCCAAACCAATGCAATCTAGTCTCTCTTGCTTTGTCTCCAAACTGTCCAACATGAGCTGACCCTCTAATATACTGATTCCTAATCCTATCCATCCTAGTCACACCGAGTGCAAATCTTAACATCTTTAACTCTGCCACATCCAGCTCTGACTCCTGCCTTTTTGTCAATGCCACTGTCTCCAACCCATATAACATAGCTGATCTCACTACCCTCTTGTAGACCTTCCCTTTCACTCTTACTGGTACCCGTCTGTCACAAATCATTACTAACACTCTTCTCCACCCATTCCACCCTGCATGTACTCTCTTCTTCACCTCTGTTTCACACTCACCATTACTCTGAACTGTTGATCCCAAGTACTTAAACTCGTCCACCTTTACCAACTCTACTCCCTGCATCCTCACCATTCCTCTACACTCCCTCTCATTTACACACATATATTCTGTCTTAGCCCTGCTGACCTTCATTCCTCTCCTCTCTAAAGCATATTTCCACCTCTCCAGGGTCTCCTCCACCTGATTCCTACTCTCACTACAGATCACAATGTCATCTGCAAACATCATAGTCCACGGGGCCTCCTGTCTGATCTCATCTGTCAACCTGTCCATCTCCACTGCAAATAAGAAAGGACTCAGAGCTGATCCTTGATGTAATTCCACCTCCACCTGAAACGGATCTGTCACTCCCACTGCAGTCCTCACCACTGTCACACTACCCTCGTACATATCCTGTACCACTCTTACATACTTCTCTGCCACTCCCGACTTCCTCATACAATACCACAACTCTTCTCTCGGCACCCTGTCATATGCTTTCTCCAAGTCTACAAAGACACAATGCAACTTCTTCTGACCTTCTCTGTATTTCTCCAATAACACTCTCAGAGCAAACATTGCATCTGTAGTGCTCTTTCCTGGCATGAAACCATACTGCTGATCACTAATCATCACCTCCCTTCTTAACCTAGCTTCTACTACTCTTTCCCATAACTTCAAGCTGTGACTGATCAATTTTATCCCTCTGTAGTTACTGCAGCTCTGCACATCACCCTTATTCTTAAAGATACACTTTAAAGCACTTGCACTTGATGGAAATCATTATTTGAGGAAGGGAATCATGTTTGATGTGGACATTTAATGCACATACACAGGGAAAATGTAATTTAAAGCAGGATCACATATTTTTGGTGTTTTAGCGCGAATTGGATGGAAATGTCGCAATTCGACATTTTCGACATTTACCTCTGCTTTACGGCCTATTTAAATTCATTTTTTATTATTTTTGGCATTTAAATTCGGTAATAAATACCTTTTTTTAATAAATTTCAATTTTATGATAGTAAACCATGTGTATATATGGTTCCCCTTCAGAAGACTGAAATATCACAATCCTGAAATTCATAAGACTGAAGAACAAAATCCTGAAACTTCAAAATCCTGAAAACTCAAAATCCTAAAACTCAAAATACTGAAAACACACAGAATACAAATAATGATAATAATGCCAGTAAAAGGACACACAGAAACACATACAAACCAAAGCATAGCAGATGTCACCAAGTATGAGCTGGAGGGCAACTGGGCAAGCCCCCCTGCACCCCCCACACCCCCTGGTACTTAAATATAGCAACTCCAAGATTGCACTTAGTGTAGTGAAGTGCAATCTCAGAGTTGATATATTTAAGTAGCAGAGAATGTGGGGGGCACAGCTCCCCACATGGAGGGTGCAGGGAGGCTTGCCCTCCTGCTTATACTTGGAAAATAATATGGTTTATGTTGTTTAAAGTCAGTATATGTATGCTATGTGTTTTCAGTATTTTGAGTTTCAAGATTTTTAGTTTTGAAGGAAGAGAAGAGGGGGGAGGCATGGGCAAAGGCAGGAAGAGAGCAGAAAGGCTAGGACTGTGGTAGTGAGGGTTGGAACTTTGAATGTTGGCAGTATGACTGGTATAGGGAGAGAGGTAGCCAATATGATGGACAGAAGGAAGGTTAGTATATTGTGTCTGCAAAAGACAAGATGGAAGGGGAGTAAGGCTAGGTGTATCGGATGTGGGTTCAAATTGTTTTATCATGGTGTGGATGGGAGGAGAAATGACGTAGGAGTTATCCTGAAGGAACAGTATGCTAAGAGTGTTTTGGAGGTGAAAAAGAGGGTCGGATAGAGTGATGTTTATGAAGCTGGAAATTGATGGTGTAATGATGAATATTGTTAGTGCATATGCTCCACAAGTTGGATGAGAAAGAAAAATTTTGGAGTGAGTTGGATGAAGTGGTGATGACTGTACCCAAGGGTGGGAGAGTGGTGATTGAATCAGATTTCAGTGGGCATGTTGTTGAAGGGAACAGAGGTGATGAGGAAGTGATGGGTAGGCATGGTGTTAAGCAAAGGAATGCAGAAGGTCAGATGGTAGTGGATTTTGTGAAAAGGATGGATATGGCTATGGTGAATAAGTATTTTAACAAAAGGGAGGAGCATAGGGTGACATACAAGAGTGGAGGAAGATGCACACAGGTGGATTATATCTTATGTAGGAGGGCCAGTTTGAAGGAGATTGGAGACTGTAAAGTGGTGACCGGAGAAAGTGTAGTTAGGTAGCATAGGATGGTGGTTTGTAGGATGACATTGGTGATCAAGAAGAGGAGGAGGAGTGTAAGGGCAGCACCAAGGATCAAATGGTGGAAATTGAAAAAAGGTAATTGTGAGGTGGAGTTCAGGGAAGAGTTAAGACAGGCACTGGGTGGCAGTGAAGAGTTACCAAATAGCTGGGTAACTACAGCAGAGCTAGTAAAGGAGACGGCTAGAAAGGTGCTTGGTATGACATCTTGACAGAGGAAGGACGACAAGGAGACATGGTGGTGGAATGAGGAAGTACAGGAGAGTATACAGAGAAAGAGGTTGGCAAAGAAGAAGTGGGATTGTCAGAGAGATGAAGAAAGTAAACAGGAGTATAAGGAGATGAGGTGCATAGCAAAGAGAGAGGTGGCGAAGGCTAAGGATAAGGCATAAGAAGAGTTGTAGGAAAGGTTGGACACTAAGGAGGGAGAAAAGGACCTGTACCAATTGGCTAGACAGAGGAACTGAGCTGGGAAAGATGTGCAGCAGGTAAGGGTGATAAAGGATAATGAGGGAAACATACTCACAAGCGAGGAGAGTGTGTTGAGCAGATGGAAAGAGTACTTTGACGGGTTGATGAATGAAGAGAATGAGAGGGAGAGAAGGCAGGATGATGTGGGGATAGTGAATCATGAAGTGCAATGGATTAGCAAGGAGGAAGTAAGGATAGCTATGAAGAGGATGAAGAATGGAAAGGCTGTTGGTCCAGATGACATACCTGTGGAAGCATGGAGGTGTTTAGGTGAAATGGCAGTGGAGTTTCTAACCAGATTGTTTAATGAAATCTTGGAAAGTGAGAGGATGCCTGAGGAATGGAGAAAAAGTATTTTGGTACAGATTTTTAAGAATAAGGGTGATTTGCAGAGCTGTAGTAACTACAGAGGGATTAAACTGATCAGTCACAGCATGAAGTTATGGGAAAGAGTAGTGGAAGCTAGGTTAAGAAGGGACGTGATGATCAGTGATCAGCAGTATGGTTTCATGTCAGGAAAGAGCACTACAGATGCGATGTTTGCTCTGACAGTGCTGATGGAGAAGTACAAAAAAGGTCAGAAGGAGTTGCATTGTGTTTTTGTAGACTTAGAGAAAGCATATGACAGGGTGCGTAGAGAGGAGTTGTGGTATTGTATGAGAAAGTCGGGAGTGTCAGATAAGTATGTAAGAGTGGTACAGGATATGTGCAAGGGTAGTGTGATAGCAGTGAGGTCTGCAGTGGGAGTGATGGATGCATTTAAGATGGAGGTGGGATTACATCAAGGATCAGCTCTGAGCCAGGGTTGCCAACCATCCAGAATCCTTCCAGACTGTCCAGAACTAAGGGAAGCTGTCCAGAAAATGGACCGGACAGCATATTGTCCGGAAAAAATACCGAGACATTTCATTTTCTTTTAATTAAAATAGTACTTTTTTTTAAGGGTGTTCTTCTTTACGTTCAGTCGCACAAAGATGCAGAAGACAAAAACAGTCTGTCTCCTGCATCTGTGCGACCAATTGTTTACGTCTTTACCTTCCACGCGCGGAATTTGAATTTTTGAAGACATCTCAACAGTGCAGTGGACAGACCACAAATGGACATGTAAGTGATGGTCTTGTTTTATTCAGTTGTCAAAATGTGCCTTTCAATGGTTTGGTTTCTGATTGTGTATCTGTGTTTCCATGCATTTCTGTAGAAGAAACAGCAAAATAATTTCTAAGAGGTTTAGCATTCCTAGGCTTTAAATAAAGTGAAACAAGTATCGCTGCGGCCTGCCAGGGAACCAACTAATCATTTAAAGTTTCCTTCCTGAAAACTGTTTTTTTTTTTTTTTTTTATTCTTGTGATATAACTTTGTCTAGAAGTAGAGGAGCTACAGGAGTTTTGCTTTGCTTGCTAATGATACCTGTGGAGTTATGCTGCCAGTAAGGACTCGGAAATTACATGTGGATTTAACAGCTAGAAGAAGTGAGGGCACACTAATTATTTAGCAAGAAACATGTGGTTTCTAGTTTAGATGCTGGACTTTTTTTCTGATAGTATTCTGCTATTTAAATGTTTTTTGACAGCTTTTGTGTATGCCTTTTACTGTCTACACATTTACTTGAAAATAAAATGCTTAAACGTATTTATTTTAAGTAAAGAATGTTATTAGTCTGATTTAAATGTATGTGGTTGATGCTCTATTTATTAGCTTAAGGGTTTATACATTTTATCGGTGTTCCAAACTGTGCAGTGTCTTTCCTTACTATGACAACTGCTCATTGCTACCATTTAAATGTTTAAAGACTGGTGTATTTTAAAGGTAAACATTAAGGTGTGCTTTTGTTTTACTGTTTTGTTAGTTTTGATTACCTGGCATCTTGAAGACTAGGAAGGAAGGACATGGTTTTGGAAAGTCACCATTTACCATCCGTTGTGAGAAATGTGTGTGTGGGGGGGGGGTATTGTGGAGCTTACCTGGTTGTAGTGGGTGCTGACTATTACCAAAGGCAGAAATGCACATTTACCATATACCCTGAAGGTCAACTGTAATTTCTGTTTTAATAGGCACCAATAGTGGGAGTCAAATCCTAGAATTTTGGTTCCATTGTGCGTTCAAATATTGGCATATAAGGTGCAGATATTAAAGTCTGTAGCCCCTGTTCATCATACCCAACATAATATATTTTATTTCAGTGATTAACTGTGTTCTGCTACTAGTGTAACCTCTTTAAATTTGAAAGCAAATAAGACAAAATACTACATACTCTGGATGTGCTCAGCACAAGTATCCTGTAGAGAAAACAAAAACTATAAAAAAATGTTCAGATTATTTGTCTTTTTACAAGACAAGGCTGATCTGTGACCAAACAAACTCAGCCTGAGTTGTTAACACATTGAATTAAAATACTATAGGGTTCTGCCAAAACTTATTACACTAGAACCGTTACCACTTCTGTTGCCTCTTTTAACAATATGTAAGGTCAGGATAGATGTGAGGCTGCAGTTTGGAGCCATTTACACATGTTGAACTTTAAGCTAGAAACCCAATCTGGAAGCAGAGCAGGCGACAGGACGGCACTATTGTAAGGCACTTTCTCATAATTATCTACTGCCCCAGATTAGTTCTGTAACCGTTAGAGATTTTGTCCAAATGTTATGCAACATACCACTATGGAAAACAGTCTTGAAAGATAATACCATAACTGTTTGAAGAATCTCATGTTAGTAACTCTGAATCTGTTTACTGTTTGCCATCCATTGCCTATTGCAAAATTACCAGCTTATCATTTTTAATGTAACATAGGCAATGTATTCTTCAAGGGCAGCAGGCACTGAATTTGTAGATGAAACATTGAAATATAAAGTTGTTTGCTAGCTGCAACCTTTTTAGTTGTTACAGATCTCTTTAATGTGGAATTATTCATATGACTTTTACTTCTTCAGGGATTGTGCATATTGAGCGATACTGGTGGATTGTAATGACAGAAGTTTGAGTGGCCTTTTATGGTTGAACTGCTCTGTAAGGGCAGTTTTGTCATTGTTGGTTCATATGTTTTGTTGCATTGCTTACTGAAGAAATGTTTAAAACTACAAACTTAAAATGCAGTATAACAAGTGGTCCTGTACTATACAGGGAATATAATTTAATTATTACATATTATATTTTAATACAATCAGGAAGGTGAACCAAAGAACTTTTGCATTGTCCTAAAAATGAATGTAAGGGGTCTATGATTTGAAAACAGCCCAAAGGTAAAGTTAATCCAGCACTGGCCAGATGCATTTTCTTTGAATGTGGGTTTCAATGCTGTTTCAGTGAATGTGAGTTTCATAGGCAGATTTAATGCTGTCTGTTTTCATTGTGAGACCTTTATTGCTTTGTTTAGCAAATGTCTACCAGTGTTTGTACTATAAAATTTGAAATAAAAGTTTTAAATGAAATCCAAATATCTGTAATCATTGTAGAAATAAAGCAGAAAACATTATGTACACAGAGAGTTTTGAACAGTGTTTATGGCAACTGGGAAGAAATGGAGAAATAGCAAAGTAATGGAACACTGGAATGGCTGCGTGGGGGAAAGGGAGGGGGTGCCACAATTACACATATTTTGCTTTCATGCACATGTCCAGAATTTTTGACATGAAAAGTTGGCAACCCTACTCTGAGCCCTTTCTTATTTGCAATGGAGATGGACAGGTTGACAGACGCGATCAGACAGGAGTCCTCGTGGACTATGATTGCAGATGACATTGTGATCTGTAGTGAGAGTAGAGAACAGGTGGAGGAGACCCTGGAGAGATGGAGATATGCTCTAGAGAGAAGAGGAATGAAGGTCAGCAGGGCTAAGACAGAATATGTGTGTGAATGAGAGGGAGGATAGAAGAATGGTGAGGATACAAGAAGTAGAGGTGGCGAAGGTGGATGAGTTTAAATACTTGGGATCAATAGTTCAGAGTAATGGTGAGTGTGGAAGAGAGGGAAAGAAGAGAGTACATGCAGGATGGAGTGGGTGGACAAGAGTGTCAGGAGTGATTTGTGACAGACTTGTACCAGTAAGAGTGAAAGGAAAGGACTACAAGAGGGTAGTAAGACCAGCTATGTTATATGGGTTGGAGACAGTGGCTTTCACAAAAGGGCAGGAGTCAGAGCTGGATGTGGCAGAGTTAAAGACATTAAGATTTGCACTGGGTGTGACGAGGGTGGACAGGATTAGGAATAAGTATATTAGAGGGTCAGCCCAGTTTTGAAGGTTTGGAGACAAAGCCAGAGAGGCAAGATTACGTTGGTTTGGACATGTGCTAAGGAGGGATGCTGAGTATATTGGGAAAAAGATGCTAAGGATGAAGCTACCAGGTAACAGGAAAAGAGGAAGGCCTAAGATAAGGTTTATGGATGTGGTGAGAGAGGACATGCAGGTGGTTGGTGTGACAGAGCAAGATGCAGAGGACAGGAAGAAATGGAAACAGATGATCCGCTGTGACGACCCCTAACGGAAACAGCCGAAAGAAGATGATATATATATATATATATATATATATATATATATATATATATATATATATATGTGTGTGTGTGTGTGTGTGTGTGTGTATATATAGAGAGAGACAGAGATAGAGAAAGACAGAGATGGAGATATACAGCTAATTCTATATCTATCTATCTATCTATCTATCTAATCTGTCTGTCTATCTTATGGGAATAGAAAATGTCCAGCTTAGTACTTCCACACCATGGGAAGAAAGATGTGAAGATCATCAGGTAGGAAACATTCTGCTGGTTGTGCTTTTTCCTCCAGACTGAAGGGTAGTAACTCCCTTTTCTGTAACACTAAGTCCTTTATGACTGACCGAATAACATTTTTTCATGATATGTAGGTGCCATACAAGATGAGAGGAGGATGCTGCTAAGCAGATGTGATTTCCTGTAGCTCGCTAGGTTTTGATAATCCCAATGTATATCCTGCTGCACATCCTACAAAAAATAATCTTTGGGATTAACTCTCAGATGAAAGATGACCATGTCATAATTGTCTTTAATTTTTCTCAACGCAGTTGACATGTCCTTGTTTTGGGCCTCAGCAGGCATGACACAGCTGCATACTATATGTGTAGTCCATGACCTTTCTGCCACAGATAGTTGCTGTTACAACCTAAGTTACTGAGGTTTTGCGCAACGTTCATTCAATTTCCTTGTCACTATTTCCAGTTTGCAGGAGAAACTCTTCAAGTGGTGGACTTTAACTCATTCCATACATGAGCATCTGGTTGACATTCCCATGATACCATTATTACACATTTAGGTTTACCAGGTGAGTCCAGCTGCTGCACCAGCTACCTGTTCCAACTTACCACCAAATAGTGATTATCTGACAACTTAGCATCACTCCTCAACCAAGAGTCTGAAGCATTTGACCTGAGGCCCAAGAACATGTTATAATGCAGTTACTGACCTTTGGCTCACAGTGCTGTGATACCAAACTCAGTAATGAATGGTCTTGTGTTTCAATATTGTGCTCATTATAGAGAACTCAGGACTATCACAGAGGCCCAATAACAATTCATAACTCATGTTCAAATCATGTGAGCCATTTGTTTCGGTCATGCTTATCTAGGTATGTTTGGTATTTGCCACATGAGAACTGAGGCAGATCCAAGAGCACAACAGTGACATTAGTAACAGGTACTACATCGAGTACAACTCTGACTGTGTCTGACAAGACTAAATGCTTCAAGTAGTGATTGCACAATGGTAACAAGACCAGCATTTTTCTTGATGCAACATGTAGCTAAATTGACATGATCCTTTCATCTACTGGCACACTTTCCAACTATACCTGAGGCCCCTCCCAGGGAGACAAATGAAAAGTAGTAGAGACAACCACAAATGAAAATAGCCAATGCTGTGCACTCAGATAAGACCAATAACCAATGCTGTGCACTCAGATAAGACCAATAACCAATGCTGTGCACACAGATAAGACCAATAACCAATGCTGTGCACACAGATAAGACCAATAACCAATGCTGTGCACTCAAATAAGACCAATAACCAATGTGGTGCACTCAGATAAGACCAATAACCAATGCTGTGCACTCAGATAAGACCAATAACCAATGCTGTGCACACAGATAAGACCAACAACCAATGCTGTGCACTCAGATAAGATCAATAACCAATGTTGTGCACTCAGATAAGACCAATAACCAATTCTGTGCACTCAGATAAGACCAATAACCAATGCTGTGCAGACAGATAAGACCAATAACCAATGCTGTGCACACAGATAAGACCAATAACCAATGCTGTGCACTCAGATAAGACCAATAACCAATGCTGTGTACTCAGATAAGACCAGTAACCAATGTGGTGCACTCAGATAAGACCAATAACCAATGCTGTGCACACAGATAAGACCAATAACCAATGCTGTGTACTCAGATAAGACCAATAACCAATGCTGTGCACTCAGATAAGACCAATAACAAATGCTGTGCATTCAGATAAGACCAATAACCAATGCTGTGCACTCAGATAAGACCAATAACCAATGCTGTGCACTCAGATAAGACCAATAACCAATGCTGTGCACACAGATAAGACCAAGTACATATAGATGGTACTTCTTAACCTCTCACACATGTTCTGGATCCTTTCCTAGCAGTAAGGTGATATTCCATATCACTAGAGCCATTCACCATTGCCAGGATCCAGTCCATACTAATCCTTTCCACTCCCATCAGCCACATGAATATCATCTTATCTGACCCCCCCAAGACATGCAGGTGATTAAACCACATGGGACTTCAATGAAGCAGTTTTCAGGCTGACTTGTAACAGGCTATGTGGGACACTCACTCACCAAGCAAATACCACTTCATGTGTGACTCCAGTGATGGGTGTCAGAATTCTCTCTCCCTGTCTCTCTGAAACACACACACACACACACACACACACACACACACACACACACACACACACACACACACACACACACACACACTCACACACATACGCACACACACACACACACACACACACACACACACACACACACACACACACACACACACACACACACTCTTTTTAATGAGTCACCATGAGGGCCAAATATTGCAGATCATTTTTATCACACTCAGCCTCTTAAACCAGTTTGCAAAGGGTTATCCTCTCATATGTATGCTGAGAAAAGGTCACCATTTCTGGGGAAATCTCAGCTGACTTAGAATTATCATTCTTATACAATTTATTTATTTTAAAAATCTACTGATCTGTTTTGAATGAATTGTATGGATAGTGGCACAGCATTTAGTGTAATGTTCTGTAGCTTGGTCCTTGACTGGGGTGCCTTCTGAGGACAGTATGCTTATACTCTTTGTGTCCATTTGTGCTTTGCTAGGTGCATCAGTTTCAATCCACATCCCAGAGGTAAGATGTGGATGAAGTGCTGAACCCCTAAATTGTCCATAATATATGTGTGTGTGTGTGTGTGTGTGTGTGTGTGTGTGTGTGTGTGTGTGTGTGTGTGTGTGTGTGTGTGTGTGTGTGTGTGTGTGTGTATGTGTGTGTGTGTGTATATACCATGTCATTATGTACGTGTGTGTGTATGTGTGTGTGTGCCATGTCATATTTAGTGTAATGTTCTGTAGCTCGGTCCTTGACTGGGGTGCCTTCTGAGGACAGTATGCTTATACTCTTTGTGTCCATTTGTGCTTTGCTAGGTGCAACAATTTCAATCCACATCCCAGAGGTAAGATGTGGATGAAGTGCTGAACCTCTAAATTGTCCATAATATATGTGTGTGCGTGTGTGTGTGTGTGTGTGTGTGTGTGTTTGCCATGTTATTATGTATATCTGTGTGTGTGCGTGTGTGTGTGTATGTGTGTGCCATGTTATTATGTATATCTGTGTGTGTGTGTGTGTGTGTGTGTGTGTGTGTGTGTGTGTGTGTGTGTGTGTGTGTGTGTGTCTGTGGGTATGTGCCATGTCATTATATACGTGTATGTGTGTGCCATGTCATTATGTACATATGTGTGTGTGTGTGCAATGTCATCATGTACGTGTGTGTGTGTGTGTGTGTGTGTGCACGTGTGCCATGTCATTATGTACGTGTGTGTGTGTGTTTGTGTGCCATGTCATTATGTACATGTGTGTGTATGTGTGTGTGTGTGTATACCATGTCATTATGTACGTGTGTGTGTTTGTGTATGTGTGCCATGTCATTATGTACGTGCATGTGTGTGTGTGCCATGTTATTATGTATATCTGTGTGTGTGTGTGTGTGTGTGTGTGTGTGTGTGTGTGTGTGTGTGTGTGTGTGTGTGTGTGTATGTGCCATGTCATTATATACGTGTATGTCTTTGCCATGTCATTATGTACGTGTGTGTGTGTGTATGTGTGTGTGCGTGTATAGCATGTCATTATGTACGTGTGTGTGTGTGTGTGCGTGTGTGTGTGTGTGTGTGTGTGTGTGTGTGTGTGTGTGTGTGTGTGTGTGTGTGTGTGCCAATCCATTATGTACATGTGTGTGTGTGCCATGTCATTATGTACGTGTGTCTGTGTGCCATGTCATTATGTACGTGCATGTGCTTGCGTGTGTGCATGTGCACATGTGCGCGTGTGCGTGTGTGTGTGTGTGCGTGTGTGTGCCTGTGTGTGTATGTGTGTGTGTGTGTGTGTGTGCACCCATTATAAGTTGGCACCCTGCTCATGATAAGCTTTTACTCAGTGAATGCTGGAGTAGGTTTTGGTTTCCTTGTGACATTACAGTTGAATAAGCAGGTAATCAGAGCATGAATGACTGAATGAACTACAAGCAGCTGTTTTAGGTTATTGAAGAGCACACAGGGTTTGTCTTTCTAAGCTTCTGCAAAGCAATAACATTGCAATGTTGGTATAGTCATGGCTGAAGTACAGCTTTTGTCTATTTTTCTGAGACATTTTATACAGCAGTTTTGCTCCTGTATTTTCTTTTTAAGTAAATAAGTACTTTATTATTGTCAAAAACAGTAACAAACAACTGTTCCTGCCTTGTAGGGTGTAGGGGATGTGAGGAAATTGCTGACTGCCTATTGTACACATTTGGGAGAGGTAAATATTTATTAATTTTAGCCTTGTTCTGCATTTATAATTATGTGTGTAATGGTGACAAATTCAAACTTTGTGCAGGATTCTATGAGATCTGCATCCAGTTGTTTGTCAAAAAGTTCTTCCAGGCAGGTAGTCCTATGTTCTGTACCTCCACAGAAATACTCTACAGCCAACCAGAAAAGTATCACTTGCATATTTGTGCAGTTAAACAGGTATGGAAGTCATATGAAATACTTTGTCAAATGGCATGGCAGAACTGAAGGAATTCTCTAGAGTAATGTGGGGGATATAAAATGATTATTTGAGAAGCAATCTGTATTGTATTGAAAGTGTCTGGTTATTCATTTTCAGTCAGATATGCTTCCCCTCCAAGTGCATGTGGAATGTATAAATAAAACTCAAGTTAATTTACTTTGTGTATAAATATGTAAAACAAAGAAGCCCACCAAATCTCTAACATCCACGTGGTCTTCCATGGAATATATGACGATAGCTCACAAGTCAAACAACAAATCTACTTTTCGACATATTGTAGCTTATCTCTTTGGGATAGTGAAGGGTTGCTACTAAGTTAATGTTCAAAGTAACATATACTTTATATATTTATATTTAAATGTTTATATATTTATATTTTTTATATGTCAGTGACTGAAAATCAACAAGAACCTAGTTAAACTCCAAGACTACTATCATCTGCTGCCTATCCCACCAAGATGAAACAGTAAAATGTAACTCATCAACAAAACATTAATTATTGTCTAAGACACTTTCCAGCTGACTGGCATAATTCAGTGCCTGACAATATGTTTGAAAGATGAGCTTGCGTCTCTGAATTAAGTATTTCATCATTTAACACTGGAGACCTGAGTCTGGCTATCAGACTGAATGCCAAGGGACAAGCAGGAAGGAAAGAGGGGTGAGTAGCAATCCACCAGTTCTCCTTCTTTTGGGGGGAGGGTGGGAAACTACTTCTATCTGCTAAAGCCACCAGGCATGGTTAGGGATTCTGGTATGGCAATGTAAAGATGCAGGTGAGCACAAGAAATGTACCTGCATGGGATGGTGCAAGAACGGAAGTACATTCCTGTGGGATCATAGGTTCATAGGTAGGTACTAGGCTATCGGCCAAAGGGCCTAAGTAAGCCTAGCCAACAAGGTTCCCTGGCTTATGCCAACCAAGAAAGTTATTTTCCTGTGCATCTGTCAAGCAGCACCACAGAAGTGATCCTCAGGATGTATTTCCTATTTCCCATCCACTCATCAAGATTTTTCTTGAAGATTTCTTGAAGAATAACACTGATATCACCGCATTTGCCGTATAATGCAAAGGGAAGGCTAAGCTGAAGAAACCCTTCTAACTGTCTCCAGTAATGCACCTTCACAAGACATCACTATCTCCTTGCCATCATGCATATGAAGATGGGGAGCACTAGGGTATGACTGATTACAGAAAGTGGAAGGAGTACCCAAAATGCATTTTTATGTGAAAAAAATATTTATGTCAGTGCTTTATTATAAAAAGATGATACAACTCAAACATTTTCTCCGTCCTGGTCAAAGGTCAGAAAATCTTAGATTAGATTAGATACTATAGAATTAGAACATTTTGGAGATGTACATAATATAAAAAAATGCAGTCAATGTGTTGTACATGATTTCATGAATAGTCCAATGCACCCATTCTCTGTGCCTTCATTTTTTTTCATATATAAAACCACTTAATGCCTTGAATAACTTCGGTTGACTGCAATCACATTTCTAACTGTAGGAAAAAAAAGATTATCACCACTTTGTTAAAAAATAATGGAGTTATCTATGTTCAGAAGTTAAACATTTGCCTCAGATATCTGTAAATTATTTTGAAGATAATTTAAAACTATTATTTTTACAGACTACAGTAGCATACTGCAGCTGTTAAACTTAGCCAATAATCCAGTTACACTGCTGTTCTTTTCTAATTAGTCAGATCCATAATTATTGATCCTTTCTCACATATAAAACAGTACACTTAGCAGGTACACTGCTGTATTTCATAAAATCATTGATTTAGATGTAGCATTCTTGATAAAAACCCTAATTAAGGATGTAGTACTAGAGTTCTATGTTTTATCTTACTTGTGGCATGCAATTAGTGGATTATGCAGTTTTTCGAAGGAAGTTAAACAACATAAAAATAGATTTACTGCTCTGTTAAAAGAAACCACAAATAAAAGAGCTACTTAAGAAAATGTTAACCCTGAGATGTAAAGTATGTAATTATATTTCTGAGGGGTAAGCACAGTGGTGGTGGTGCTGCGGTAGTGTTGTCGCCTCCCAGTTAGATGTTGCCCGTTCGATTCTCAGTTAGAGCATCTAAATGTTATAAGAAACAGAATAATCAACTAAAATGTTTCAAGAATAAGCTTATGTTGAAGGTTGTGCATTAGGCCTGGCAAGCCAGCACGTAAAACTCTACTGCCAATCGTTAGCGGACCTGAGTTCCGCTGTGGCGACCCCTAACTGGGAAAAGCCGAAAGACACAACAACAACAAGCACATCTCATCGTCAAATGTATCATCATACACTGATTTGTTCCTGACAGCTAGGAAAGTACCTTGGACATATTAGGGTACATAAAATATGGCATACTTCCTGATTGTATTTGAGGGGTACAATCAGTTTATTTATTTATTTTTAAATATTGGTTCCAGAAGAAATATTTTCTTAAGTAAACATCCTCACATCACTTCTAATACTTGTACTAGAAGGGAAATAGTGGCTAGAATAGGTGTGCATCCTGGTTTGTTAACAGATGTTGTCAAATGTTTGTTGCCTTACAGATGTTAATATATGTTAAGATAAGCACTTTATGCAGACACACATACACATATATGTATATATATATATATATATATATATATATATATATATATATATATATATATATATATGTAAATTTATTATATTTATCTATATATAAAGAGAGGGGACAGAGAGAGGGATAAATTAGATAGTAACCATTTGGAATGCTGAGTCCTGGAATGTGGAAACTGAATGACCAAAAATCTTGACTTGCACACAGTCCCTTTTCTCTGTGTTATAGTAATCTCAGAATAAGTACACACACACACACACACACACACACACACACACACACACACACACACACACACACACACACACACACACACACACACACACACACACACACACACACACACACACACACACACACACACACAAGCATCGGAGGTGCAGTGGAGCTTGAATAAAAACAAGTTTAGAGGAGAAGGAAGATGTTTAATATTAGCTATTCTCTAGGGTTGCCAGCTTTTCAAATGCCCAAAGTGGGACATTTTTGGTACATACGTCAGATTGGGCAGACTGAAACATACCCACAGCCAGTACAAAGGACAGAACTTCACTTCTTTCCCTAAGTAAAAGCTTATTCTTGAAACATTTTAGTTGATTATTCTGTTTCTTATAACATTTAGGTGTTTCAGATACAGAATAACTGTTTTATGCAACTAGTACATAAAATACAGGAAATAATTTTGTCCTGATATCTCAGGACATTTGTCATTTTTACGATTTTTTTTCAGGACACAACTGCCCAAACAGGGACTGTCCCTCGCAAAATGGGACAGGTGGTAACCCTACTATTCTCATGTATTTTTAATCACTTTTTTATGCTTGGCATTGTGAGTCCCAGCATTTAATTACAGAGCCTAGATGGATTGATACACACACCACACACACACACACACACACACACACACACACACACACACACATATGTATATATACATACACACACATATATATATGTCACTAAGAATTTATGATCATTTTAGCATTGTTATACTTTAGTGCTTAAATAGAAGAGTCCCACTGCTAAGAGTCCTTTTTGAGAAGAAACACTGGAAGCAAAAACTCAAATGTGAAAATGCTAAGGTACTATTAGCTGTTAGGGAAAAACAAGTCATAGCGCCAAAGTAAGTAGGTTAGTGCAAACATATGTTATACAAACTGAATTGAATCCATTAATTAAAATCAGTCAGACAAAAGTTGCTTGAAGTGGTGGGTGTGCACAGAGAATAAGTTGACAAAGGCAGACTGGTATTCTTTACAATATTTACTGTTATTTGGGGTGAGGACATAAGTTTAAATTCCGTTTTGAACCTTACAGGAGAATTAATGCCTCAGATGGAGGAAAGATGGCAATTACAGAAAATAGATAAATAAAGGGGAAAATACTGTCTCACTTAATGCACTGGCAGAAGGGATACTGAATCAAGCAGTCCTCTTTAGAACAAATGTTAAACATTTGGGTGTTTTTCTAACATCATTTGTTTTTCTTTGTGTTCATTATTTCATATGAACTGCAGGTCAGCCAATATTGGTTTAATTCTGGGATTTATTTTAATACAAACATTAGTTTTCAACATCATTTTCTATAGTTTTGGAAAATATGAAGGAGAATTTTATTATATTACTAATGATTCTATGAAGAAAGACAACAGGCCACCTAACTATTCCAGTCATGCTTGCAGCCATCCATACACACAGCTGTTGCTTCTACATACCCACTGACATTCATGTGTTCCTCTTTGTTCCTCCTGCCTGTCTCACCATTTCACAAGTTCCACTAGGGGGCTCCACAGACGCAGCACCCTCTCTGGGAAGCAGTTTTACTAATCTCAGTAATGCACTACTACCCATCAGTTAAGTGTTCATTTCCTTCCCTCCCCCGACTTCTTAGTTCTCTCACAATCCTTTACTTTTAGAAATGAGTCTCCCAATATTATATCCCTCTAATTTTCTCATCTACAATATACAAGATGAGTTTCTCCAGTCTCCCTATATATATATTAGAATTCGAGTCCCTTCCACCATTTTATGCTTCCTTCTTCAAACTACCACCAGTAAAATGATATTAATTTTGAGATATAGCCTTCAGAATGGGATACGGTATTATAAGTGAAGCCACAACTGTCTCTATAATACTGAAAATGAACTCAAAGTATCTACACTCAATTTCAATGATGTATCAAGTAGCTTATTTTTCATGGCAACCACACTCATGCAATGGATAAGATGTTTTTTAGTCAAGTTCAAGCTTCACTTTTCTGTCAAATAATTTAGTCATGCCATGGTACAGCAATCTCTTCAAGGATTCCTCTAGCTTGTGTGTATCACCTTATAACTGCTGGTGTTAACTTGACAATAAACGTCTAGCCTTCTATATGGTCTGAAAATCTTTATTTGCTGTTCTATAAACTGCTTCCCATCTACAATGATAGCACTAAGATCAATATCATCCAGAGCCAGGCTAACCCCACCTCTCCATCAGATGGGTGAATCCAGTAATTTATTCCTTCTAAGACAGACTGACTCCACCTTCCCATTAGCCACCTCCCATCAGACGTGTTGTTGGTCTTTCAGCTTTTCCCAGTTAAAGGTCGCCACAGTGGAACTCCGGTCTGCTAATGATTGGCAGTAGATTTACACAAATGCCGAGGTGCCAGCTCGATGTCCAACCTTCAACGAAGACACGCCCATTTATGCATGCATTTCAAATGCCCACCCAACCATGGGGAGGACATGCAGACTCCACACAGAAGGCACTCCCCACACTCCTGCTGAAAATCGAACGGGAGAACCTCTTGCTGTGAGGCAACAACGCTACCACTATACTACTGACGACTGCAATTTGTGCCATCAAGAGAAAAGCTAACCCGGGGGCAGAGCCTAGATAAGGTTGCCACCTGTCCTGTTGTCAGTCGGACACTCAGAGGTTGAGCTACCTCCTCCCATTGCCCGTTGTGCACAGTAGTGAGACTTGAAAAGTCCCGCTTTTCAATTGCACTGAATTGCCATGGAAAAGCTGCAATTACTTCCGGCTTTTCCATGGCAATTCAGTTACATCACCTACCCGGACCTGCAGGCAAAGCTGCTGCCAGTTAGGTCCGGGTGCTTTAATTTGTGCAGTTCATGAATGGGGTGGGGATTGGGGCAGGAAGAGCCCTGCAAAGATTGCGGCTGTAGGAGCGCTTTGTTTTAAGCGCTTCTACAGCTGCTAAAAAAAGACCCAGATTTTTTTTGTTTTGTTTTTTTTCTAATGAGCCATCCATCCAGCCGTCCATCCAGCCAATCATCCATCCATCCATCCATCCATCCATCCATCCATCCATCCATCCATCCATCCATCCATCCAGCCATCCATTCATTCATCCAACCAGCCAGCCAGCCAGCCAGCCAGCCAGCCAGCCATTCAATCATGCAGCCAGCCATCCATTCATGCAGCCAGCCATCCATCTATTCATGCAGCCAGCCATCCATCCAGCCAGGCATCCATTCATTCAGCCATCCATCCATCGAGCCATCCATCCAGTCATTCATCCATCCAGCTGCTACACCCACCAACCAGCTAGCCACTCCAGCAGCCAGCCAGACAGTCAGCTAGCCACTCCAGCAGCCGACAAGATAGCCACTCCAGCAGCCAGCCAACCAGCCACTCCAGCAGCCAGCTCATCAGCTAGTTTGCCACTCCAGCAGCCATCCGTCGTACCCATAACAGCATCTCCTTCACCGCTCCTGTGATGACAGCATGGTAGAGGGTGTGGCCAGTGTAATATTGGCCACACCCCCATGTCCCATTTTGGCCCACTTAAAAGGTGGCAACCCTAAGCCTAGATGGCCAACTGAAAGCAGTGAATTTTGAGAGCCCCATAAACTAGTATAATAATCTAGGAAAAGTTTATTATTTTCAAGTTTAAAATGTCAGAAATATATAGATAAACTACTAAACTACATAAATATCAATTTTGGTAGAGATATACAAACATTTTCCTGTCAAGTAACTTGGAGATATATTGAGTCACTGAATATGAACAACTCCAGGAATTCTCATCCATATGCTGCTTTGAAAAAAGAACTGCAATTGATTACATCTACCTAACAGGAACTATATTTGAAGATGGATGGCTTTAAAAATGACTTAGAAAACCTCAAATTAAATTTTCAAAAACAGACTGATACTCTTAAGGAACTATTACACCATACAAAAATAACAAATATAGAGACTTCTCTAAATGACATTGAAGGGAGACTCAAAGAGGAAGAATTCCAAAAAGAATTTCTGCTTAAACAGACTACATGGCTGCTTAACAAAATAGATAACTTAGGAAACAGGGAAAGGAGAAACAACATACGGATCTTTGGTCTGCCTGAAAACACTGAAGGAGAAGACATTATTTCATTCTTAACAACCTGAATTCCTGAATTTTTAGACTTGAAAGAGGGACTTTCATTTGGAATTGAAAGGGCACATAGAGCACTGAGGAAACCTGTTTCTAACTCAACAAATACTCCACCTAGAGCCATAGTTATAAACTTTCTTTCATTTTTGGCCAAGGAACTAATGTTAAAATATGCTTGGAGAAAATCACCCTTAAAATATAGTCAAAGCCTGATAAGGTTTAACAATGATTATTCTTCCAGAATACTAAAACAATGAACAAAAAGTCTGGCCAATAATAAAACTGTTGAAACAAAACAAAATTAAAGCACAGTTGTCCTTTCTAGCCAAGATAAAAATATTTTTTTGGAAATGAGATGAGAACCTTTAATGACTTAGAAGAAGCTACTATATTCATCAAAAACAACAACATAGTGTCTATCCTAGATGAAATGGAATGGATGGCCCCCACTCTTAAAAGAATAAAAGAAACAAATCCTTGGACTGATGCTAGAAAAAAGAAACAAAAAAAACTGATTCCAAGACACTCTTACAACTACATCTCTCAAAGTATCAACTGATATGATACATCACTTGTCATCTATTTTTATTTAAAAAAATAAAGGAGGGATTCTTAAACAACTGAGAAACAGTAATGATTTATTCAGAATGTTCAAAGAGTCCAATAATTCTTCACAAACAAAGGTAGGTTAAGATGGGTTACTATTTACATTATATATAAACCAAACAAAGCAACATATAATACAAAATAGAAGTTTTTATTCCCCTACTTGAACTTAGTGAAAACTTACCTTGTTCATTTTTCATTGATTTTGCTTATAATAATTTAAGTAATTAATTAACTAATTCATCAAGGTACCATTCATAAGAGTTCAGACTCAAATGTAACAAATTAACATAATTTATAATAGCAGTAACCGCAGACTGTGTTGAAAAAAAATGCTGTCATGGAGACTAATGCCTTGTTCAGTTAAAGTATGGTTTAGAAATGTCATGTATATCCTGGTTAAATAATAGTAGCAATCGCTTAGTACAAATGTCATCATTATTCTGTCTAAATATAGTTAATATACATTATGGCAGGTATCACAGCTACGAGTGCTGTTTGATCAATCCTGATATGGTGTGAATGGATGCAGCTGTGTCTGGCAGCTAGTACAAATGTCATTATTATTCTCTCTAAACATTTTTTTGTATCTTTTGGCTTTTCCCAGTTAGGGGTCGCCACAGCGGAACTCCGGTCCGCTAATGACTGGCAGTAGATTTTTACGTACCAGCTTGCCAGGCCTGACACACAACCTTCAACGAAGTTACGCCCATTCACACATGTCTCCCCACAGAAGACGTTTTAACTGAGAATCAAACAGGACAACGTCTTACTGTGAGGCAACAACACTACCACAGCACCACTATTCTCTCTAAACATAGTTAATATAAATTATGACAGGTATCTTAGCTCTGAGTACTGTTTGATCAATCCTGATATGGTGTGCGTGGATGCAGCCATGTCTGGCAGCTAGTACAAATGTCATTATTATTCTGTTTAAACATAATTAATATCAATTATGGCAGGTATCATAGCTTTGAGTGCTGTTTGATTAACACTGACATGGTGTATGTGGATGCAGCTGTGCCTGGCAGCTGTTATATGTTGCCGTTTTCTTCTCCGAGAGCTGTGGGTTGCAGCTTGTGATCGAGGTTTACTGATGCTTGTGTATTAGGAAGAGACATTTGGTGTTTTAGCCTGGATCCAGTGGAAGGGGGTGGATAGAACTGTGATTTGAGATATTTTGGCAGAGAATGGTCTGTTTGTACATCTGCTGAGTGAGAGGTGGGAGAACTGTAGGAGTGTGTTGTCTCTTGTTGTGGTGGCTTGTTAGGAGGTTTTATTTTTATCTGTTTGCTATCTGTTCTTTTCCTGGCTGCTACCTCACTGAAAGAGAGGGAATTTAGGCTTGAAGTTGCAGTGAAGTGAAGCTTTGCTTCAGGTGCATCGCGAGTCTCTGGTATGCAATACACAGACACACAAACAGAAACAGATGCTCTCAGGTTGCTATGGTAACAGAGACAGAGTGACGATAATGCTTGATGTCTCTGAGGAGCCTCCGAGATGATTCTCGGCAATGATGTTTTTGCTTTTATTAATATATATATATATATATATAAATATATATATATATATATATATATATATATATATATATATATATAGATATATATATATATATATTAATAAAAATACTGTTTTAAACCACATGTACACATATTGATGGTCTCCCAACACTTTGTTTAGCTCATTAAGTTGATTCTTGATAAAAAAAATTAAAAAATAAATAATAATAAACACAATTTTATATTTAGAATGTATTTTGGTCCAAACACATTAAGGACTTACATAAGACTGGAAGTCTGAGTTATTGTGAAAGACTTCTAGCACTTTGTCTTGTGCAGTACCCTTTGCAATGGTCTGGGAGGTGAGCTTGCTCAGACGTGTTCGGCATATTGGGATAGCTGATTCTAGGGGTGTTTGGGGTTGCCGGGAAGTGCTAGAGAGTCATCAGATTTCCTTCATGGACATATCTGTGGAAATGGAAAGTACATTGAGTGGTTCGCTGGCAGAGTGGCCACTGCATGGAACAGGCTGGTAAAATGGAACAGGACAAATATTGGTTTGGATATTATAAGAACAGCCTGGAAACACACCACATGAACTAGTGAATGGTATTCTGGCAAAACTGGATGGGCACTGTTGCCCATGCTAGAAGTATTAATATTTGTGTATGTAAGGATGGAAATATAACAAATAAGAAACTAGAAGGGTCTCATAATTTAAAGCCTATGGACTGTATACACATGCTTGGAAGGAGATAATAATAAGAATAAACATTACAGCTTGTGGTCTCTCAAATAACTAAGCCACAGCCATAAAAAAACACACACACAATAGTTATGTAATGTATGATTTTAGTAAATCTAGACATAAAATATATAATCATATAAGATGAAGCAGTCTGCTGAATTTAGATATTAAAGACAGGATTTAATAACATGGGCTTGTGTATAATAACACTAAACACTGAACATCAAGGGGAAGCATGATGATTTCCTTATATAAGTGAATATGCATAACAAGTCATGTAATTGCTTTAACTTGAATTGTAGTTTTTGTAACCCATCTTGACCATATATAATACTTAGTGGTTACCAAGGTAACTAATGTTTTATACATGACATCAAACTGACAAAGTTGTTCAAGGGAAAGAATAAAAGCCTGAACTAGGAATGTCACAGAATGTAACAATCACATTCTGAACAAATAGTATTAAATTGACAATAATCACTCAGTTTAACCTTTGCTGATTATACAAAATAGAAGGTTGCCATTTAAATCTAAAAACTTTCAGTATATGCCATAAAATGGCAATTTATGAATATGGAAAGGGAACTTGTAATCATTAATCACAAAAAGTGAATTTGTTGTTTTTAACGTATAATTTCACTCATTTTATAAGAAATGACAGATACGAAAACCCTTATGTGTAGGAAATGGGGGGGGGGGATGCACTGATAATTAAAATGCACTAAATTTCATCAATGTTTACTTAAAACAAACTTGATGCTTTAAGCAAGTTAGAAACAGACAAAGTGATTACTTAAATGCTGGCAAGCAATGAAATATAACTTCTGATATGTATAGTAAAATACATTGTATTATAAACATTAGGTATAAATATTATTACTAAAAAAAGGCCTGTACCAATTGGCTAGACAGAGGGACAGAGCTAGTAAAGATGTGCAGCAGGTAAAGGTGATAAAGGATAATGAGGGAAACTCACAAGCGAAGAGAGTGTATTGAGCAGATGGAAAGAGTACTTTGAGGAGTTGATGAATGAAGAGAATGAGAGGGAGAGAAGGTTGGATGATGTGGGGATAGTGAATCATGAAGTACAATGGATTAGCAAGGAGGAAGTAAGGATAGCTATAAAGAGGATGAAGAATGGAAAGGCTGTTGGTCCAGATGACATACCTGTGGAAGCATGGAGGTGTTTAGGTGAAATGGCAGTGGAGTTTCTAACCAGATTGTTTAATGAAATCTTGGAAAGTGAGAGGATGCCTGAGGAATGGAGAAAAAGTGTTTTGGTACCGATTTTTAAGAATAAGGGTGATGTGCAGAGCTGTGGTAACTATAGAGGTATTAAACTGATCAGTCACAGCATTAAGTTATGGGAAAGAGTAGCGGAAGCTAGGTTAAGAAGGGATGTGATGATTAGTGATCAGCAGTATGGTTTCATGCCGGGAAAGAGCACTATAGATGCAATGTTTGCTCTGAGAGTGTTGATGAAGAAGTACAAAAAAGGTCAGAAGGAGTTGCATTGTGTTTTTGTAGACTTAGAGAAAGCATATGACAGGGTGCCTAGATTGGAGTTGTGTTACTGGATGCAGAAGTCGGGAGTGTCAGACAAGTATGTAAGAGTGGTACAGGATATGTACGAGGGTAGTGTGACAGCAGTGAGGTCTGCAGTGGGAGTGATGGATGCATTTAAGGTGGAGGTGTGATTACATCAAGGATCAGCTCTGAGCCCTTTCTTATTTGCAATGATGATGGACAGGTTGAGAGATGAGATCAGACAGGAGTCGCCATGGACTATGATGTTTGCAGATGACATTGTGATCTGTACTGAGAATAGAGAACAGGTGAAGGAGACCCTGGAGAGATGGAGATATGCTCTAGAGAGAAGAGGAATGAAGGTCAGCAGAACTAAGACAGAATATATGTGTGTGAATGAAAGGGAGGATAGAGGAATGGCGAGGATGCAAGCAGTGTAGGTGGTGAAGGTGGATGAGTTTAAATACTTGGGATCAATAGTTCAGAGTAATGGTGAGTGTGGAAGAGAGGTGAAGAAGAGAGTACAGGCAGGATGGATTGGGTGGAGAAGAGTGTCAGGAGTGATTTGTGACAGACGAGTACCAGTAAGAGTGAATGGGAACGTCTACAAGAGGGTAGTGAGACCAGCTATGTTATATGGGTTGGAGACAGTGGCATTGACAAAAGGTCAGGAGTTAGAGCTGGATGTGGCCGGAGTTAAAGATGTTGAGATTTGCACTAGGTGTGACAAGGGTGGACAGGATTAGGAATAAGTATATTAGAGGGTCAGCCCAGGTTGGAAGGTTTAGAGACAAAGCCAGAGAGGCAAGATTACGTTGGTTTGGACATGTGCTGAGGAGGGATGCTGAGTATATTGAGAAAAATATGCTAAGGATGAAGCTAACAGGTAACAGGAAAAGAGGAAGGCCTAAGATAAGGTTTATGGATGTGGTGAGAGGACATGCAGATGGCTGGTGTGACAGAGCAAGATGCAGAGGACAGGAAGAAATGGAAAAAGATGATCCGCTGTGGTGACCCCTAATGGGAACAGCCGAAAGAAGATGATGATGACCATCTATTTGTGTTAAGTAATAAGTTTTGAAAGACTTCATCATTAAGGGTGAATATGTTAAATAACTGTGTGCTATAATCTTTTACTGAGATTTTATATATGATACATCCTACTTTACTATGACTGAATTGCTTGTCATCTATCTTTCATGTAAATATTAATTGCTTATACAATAAGTAGACATTTATATTGTATTAGAATTCTGTCTAATCTACAATAGTACTACATCTGTTCAAAATAATATAATATTGCTTATTTCTATTACAAATATTCTCTATATACTAATTCAGTTTATGGAGATCAGATGTTCTGGATTGTCAAGGTATGAGTGATAATCTGATGGACTTTGGTTTATCCATCAGATTAGGAATGATTTTCATTCCATGGCTAGTGCAGATCTTAGTTTTGTTGACATTTATTAGTTTAAATTTATTTCACAAAAACATTTTTAGTAAGCCTGACCAAAACATTACTTTATTGGTAAACACTCAAAGTATAAAACTGATAATTTCCTTTAAAAGCTCAAACATATACTTTATCGTTGTCAGAGGAAAATGTTTAATAGTCACAATAAAACACAAAATACAAAATCTAAATAACCTAAGATGGATTTAACTTTATTATCTTTAAATAATCCTAGCAAGCAAAGCTATGGAAAGGATCATCATGGACCTCATAAATAAAGATATTGGGGACCTACAGACACTGGATCCTACCCAGTTCGGGTTTGTTAAGGGCATATCCTGCCTCTTAAACCTTGTTGATTTCTTTGAAACAGTCACCAAGGCCATTAATGAGGGGAAGGTGGTCCACACAGCCTACCTGGACCTCACAAAAGCCTTCGATACAATACCCCACTCAGGCATTATAGATAAGCTCACCAGCTTAAATATAAACCCCTATGTCACTAGATGGATTGCAAACTGGCTCAAGGACAGAAACCACATGGCTAGAATTGCTGCAGCCATGTCAGACTCCAAACCAGTTACAAGTGGTGTCCCACAAGGCTCAGTCCTGGGACCTCTCTTGTTCAGTATATATTTCTCGGAGTTACAGGCCAACACAGAAGGACTGTGGCTGACCAAGTTCGCAGATGACTGCAAACTGGGCGCCATAATCGACTCTCCAGCCGACACAAGCATCCTCCAAAAGGGCCTCATAGAAACAGACAACTGGTGCCAGAGCCATGGCCTCAAGCTAAATGCCAAAAAGTGTATAGTCATCCCCTTTGGCAAAAACAAAGTGCCCACAAATTACCACATAGGTGGTAATTCATTAGGTACAGAAGAAGTATTTAGGGACCTGGGGACCCAAGTTGATAGCAATCTCTCATTTGACAACCACGTGGCCAAAGTGGTTAGAAAAACATTTTATATAGCCCACCTAATCATGAAGGGATTCACATCTAGATCAGGGGAGGTCATTGTGCATCTTTACTCATCCCTCATCAGGCCCATAATTGAGTACAATGCCCCTTTTGGGATGTACCTTACCAGACACCTGCAGCAACTGGAAAGACCCCAAAAGTACCTCACCAAGAGGATCAAAGGGCTCAAACAGATGCCATATGCTGCCCGGTTAAAGAAACTCCAGCTCTACTCAGTGGCATGCCGCCTGTTCAGAGGCGATCTGTGCCTGACATATAAAGCCATGTCCAACCCGGAATTAATGGACATGCTGCACCTCAGAAAATCTTGAACCTCAGCACTGAAATAAATAGGACATGCTGGAGGGACAGATTCATAACCCAGAGGCTCCCTTCACTCTGGAATAAAATCCCAGTCCAGGTTAGGCAGAGTCCCTCATTGACTCTCTTCAAGAGGAATCTTGATGAGTGGATGGGAGATCATAGGTTTACCCCGGGTATCACTTCTATGTCACTGTTAGACAGAGGCACAGTATACTAACCTCGAAAAAGGGCATATCAAAATACATTTTAAATGGGTGGCAAAAGCCAAACACATTCTGGCTAGGCTTATAAATGCCCCAGGGCAGATAGCCTAGTATGAACCTATGAATCTATGAACCTAAGAGATCAAATCTACTGAAATATTTAAAACTGAACAAAGCACAAATTGTCTTCCTTCAAAAAACTCATTTCAAAACAAATGACAATTACAAATGGAATCCTAAGGAATATATGATACTGGTGCAATCCACTTATAAGACAAAGGCAAAAGGGGCAACAATTGTATGGAAAACAAATGCTATTAACGAAGAAATCATTTATAAGTATGAAGATAAAGAAGGCCTTATGGCATTAGTAATAGTTAAATATAATAACAGAATATGGACCCTAGCCAGTCTATACTGGTTCTCAGGCATTGGATCAGGAAGTGTTAGAAAACACTTGGATTTAATTTCCAATAATTATGAAAGCAATTTAATATTAGGAGGAGATTTTAATGTATATTTTATATTTCTGAAACTACAAATAAAAGACTGCTCTGTACATCTGCTGTATCAAAAGCTTTAGACAAGTGGGTAGAATCATTTCATCTTGCAGATCCTTTCAAATTTAAAAAAGATAAATCATACAGCCTGATTATGGACTGTATGTCCATGGTCCTTGAACACAATTACATCTATTATGAAGGAGAGTATTATAAACAAAAAATGGGTGTAGCAATGGGCTCAGCGTGTGCTCTAATATTTGCAAATTTAGTTATGCTGGACTGGGAAGAAACAATGTTATTTTCTAACAAAATGTTCAAACAAGTTAAACACTATACACGCTTCTTGGATGATATATACATTTTATGGGAAGGCAGCGACGAAGAACTAAATACATTTATTTCCTTTATTAATACTAGTAGTGAATTCTTGAAATTCACCTACTCTACCAGTATAACCGGGATAGCATATTTAGACACATACATTTCACATGATAGTGAAGGATTTAAGTCAAAGATATTTAGGAAGAGTACATTTTCTAATGATTATTTACAATACACAAGTTACCACCCGAGAAAATTACTATATAACATCTATAAAGGACAGTGTATAAGGGTAACCCGTATGACATCAAGGTATGAAGATATGAAAGAAGAAATGAAATATGTGACTAAACTATTCACAGAATGAGGATATAATAAAAAAAGATGGATGATGTTCAACAGTATGTTGTTGAACAATGGGGAAAAACATACATACCATTATTAGGGAGTTACAAATCTCGACATATAGAAAACAATACTATCAAAATAGGGAGTATAGGAAAATACCAATGGGCTTGGGTGTTAGAATACAGTCCCTATATGTATCACATTAGACACATAATGGAAACACACTGGAAAATGTTTACGGTGGATGACAATTTGATTGGATATATAGGAGAAAGACCATTTTTTGTTTACAAAATGGCAAATAATTTAAAGAGAATGTTGGAGAATAGTGGTACAGTTAAAGCTAGTGATTATACGGAAAAACAGCAAAAGTCCACTAAAAAATGTGGTAATTGTAACCAGTGCGCATATATTATGGAGGTAAGGGAGTTAGTATTGGACAATATAAACAACACTAAAATGAGATTTAAATCTGGGAATTGTAATACTAACTTTGTTGTCTATATGGCAAAATGTGAAATATGCCCAGGATATTATATAGGCAAAACTGAAAGACCTTTTAAGAAGAGAATATACAATCATCTTTACAGTATTAAGAGAAAAGATGAAAATAACGCACTATACAAACATATCAAAAAGTTAGGGACAGAGCATAAATTTAGATTTGCTATTTTGGAACACATAAAATATAACCCCAAGGGAGGTAATAGAAAGGAGATTTTGAGCTGTAGAGAAGTTTGGTGGCAATTGGTCACAGACGCTTCTAATACACCAGGACTTAATGATACTATATCAACAAAACCTATTTTGTTGAACAAAATGGTAAAAAAATTGAGAATGCAGTACTTAGGTACTTGGATATTAAGAATAGTAGATGGTTGTGAACATGGGTATGGTGACTTGTTATAATCAGTTTCAAGAGATGTGATATAATATTATTAGAACATGAAAATGATGCACGCTGTATTATGGAATTTATGGTATCTGATAGATATAAACAGAGATTTTTAAATAAATATATATACATTTTATAAAAAAACAATTTTTAATTACAATTTTTTTACATATTTAAAATAATTCTGTGCAACTTTTTAATATATATATACATTTTTAATATATAAATATATTTCTGTTCGTATTTTTGTATTGTGAATATTTGATATTGTTAATAGAAATTTATTTAAACCACATACAAATTAGTTATAGGCATGAAACACAAGAAGAGTGTATATTAACAAACTGAGTACTGTTTAGGCAGTAAAATGAAAATATTGCTTTAAGAATGGCAGTCAGAATATGGCGCCAAAAAAGTTATTTAAACATCTGATTAACAAGATTAACTAGTTCTGAAGAAGCCAACATTCTGTTGGTGAAAGCGCTAAACTAGTTATCATTTAATAGTTTTCACAAGTCTAGATATATGTTTTTTATCGTAAGATTTTGTCGGTTTACAACTTGAATGTTTGTGCTGCAATAAAGTGATTCTGGAATCTACACTGCGTTTCCTCTGTGTTTTCTTTTGTTGTAACACAGAGAAGATAGTGTCGTAATAGAATTCAATTAAATAATTATTCAGTGATATAGAAACATATATAAAAGCATCAATATCTAAAAGAATCTCAGATTGGATAAGCCCAAATAGCTTTAATACATCATATCAGACCATGGAAACAGGGAAGAGTAAACTTTCCTGATATAGAAACATATATAAAAGCATCAATATCTAAAAGAATCTCAGATTGGATAAGTCCAAATTATTCTGCAAATTAGAAAGGATTATTAACTGTAATATCAATAAATTAATTTGATTTACAAAAAAAAAAATTCAAATAACAGATAAAAACAATTTGCTATGGCACATATTATGTATTAGTATGCAATATAACATAACTAAGCCCACTAAAACGTGTATGATTAATTATTACATTAATTCATTTAGGAAAATTATTAATGTAAATATAGATTTAAAAATCTGGTTTGATCTTTTAACACTATTCATAGTTACAGACAGCTATCCACATAAAGTATACAGAGAAATAATTAATTCCTGGAACAGAAAGGATTTGTTTGTTGGTTTCAGTGTATCAAAGAACTAAAAGTTCTGGATATGCAAACAATAGAAACAACATACAAAATTCCACAACACGATTGGATATCTATGCAAAGCATTCTGACATATTCACAAGATTTATGCAGAATAATTAGTAATTCTTCATTTAAAGAAAAACCTAAACTTACGAATATATATATGAAATCATATATAATGATTATGACATGGGAAATAGTATTTTGAGAATTTACAAGATATTGATAAATTATAAAACAACACCCAAATCTTCATATTGGAATTATATAACAAAAGGACACACATTGCAGCTAACTGAAGAAATTAAATAAAATATTTTATTATCAATAAAACATGCATCCTTTACACAATACTGGAATGTTTTTAATTGGGAATACTTGCACAGAGCATTCTTAACTCCAGATAGAATTACTAAAATTAATTCTTCCACAAAGAAAATATGTTGGAGGTATGAGAAAATACACAATGGAGATTGGAATCACATTTTCTTGACTGTGTTAAAATTAAGCCATTTTGGAATGGTATTAAAAACTTTTTACAAGCTTTATTTAATGAATCGTTTAACTTATCTAATGCTCTAATATTATTAAATGTGTACGAAGGTCCTCATTTGAATGAGTCAAATATCTATCTAGTATGGACAATACTTGCAATCTCAAGGAAGTGTATAACAGGAAGATGGAATGCAAACACAATACCGACTCTGGAAGACTTCTGCAGCCTACCAGCATTGTTGGAAATTAAAATTAAAGAATTAAGGATTCATCCTAAGCCATTTATTAATAATCCATGGAAAAAAGTCTTATCATTGATTGACACTTTACATAATAACCGGATTGTTATATCTATAAAGCAATTGTATAGAATGAGCTCTGTTATAGTGTCAGGCTGATGTAAATAGTGTACATAGTTATTAAGATGTTATATACAAATACTATGGAATTTATTCAACTGCATTTGAAAGATAAAAAAAATTTTGCGGGAAAAAAAAAGAGAAAAGCTAACCCCACCTCCAATCAGATGTGTGAGACCTGTAACTCATGCCATTTTAGCAAAAATAATCCCACCTCTCCAGCAGAAGTCTGAGATTTGCAACTTATGTCATCCAGAGAAAACTTAATCCCCACTTCCCCATCAGAAGGGAGAGGCCTGTAATTTTCAACCATCCAGAGAAAAGCTAACCCTACTTCCCCATGAGAAGGGTGAGACATATAATTTATTTATTTATTTCACATTTGTTAACCAGGTTTAGTCCAACTGAGTTTGCAAACAAACCCATTTTCAGTGGAGACCAGAGGGGGAAAGCCCCAGCAAACATAAGTAAAGATAAAGTAACAATATACAAATATTAAATAATAAAAATACAAAATAATTGTAAAAAAAGAAAAGCTTATAAACCATTTGCATTGCATTGATAGTAAGCAACCCATTTTCAGGGGAGACCCAAGGGGAAACATAAGCAAAGATAAACATACAGGACAAAAACTATTAAAAATAACAATGCAAATACAAACTTAATTATAAAGAGAAAAACAAAAGAAAAAAATTATGAACATTAAGGGTTGCACTGATAGCAGTGGTATAAAATTTACTACATACGAGTAAAAACAAAAAGATAATCGTTGTTCAAAAGAAGGACAATGTACAGACATTGATAGGAAGTGGGGGGAAAATAAATAGTGTGGAGAATAGGAGGGGGAGAGAAAGGAGGGGGGCTGTAGTAGGGCTATAGTAATAGAGCTAAGGGTTTAGGGGGTTAGTTTAAGCAGAAGTTACTAACAGAGAAAGAAAGTTAGGAGATGCAACAGGTTATACAGTAGGACAGACTAAGACTACGTGTGGTCAAGGCAACGGCATAATTTCAAGTTTAGAAGGGGGATTTAAGCTCCTTTTTAAAACTGGGAAGGGAAAGGAAAGGTTGGATCTAATATGGAGAGGGAGTTTGCTCCAATTTAGTGAGACAGAGTGTTTGTAAAGTAGTTTGTCAATATTCCTTTTGGGTTTATAAACTGAGAGAAGATGCCATCTAGACCAAACATTGCCACCCCATCAGAAGGGTGAGACCTGTAATTTATAACCATCCAGAGAAAAGCTAACCCTACTTCCCCATGAGAAGGGTGAGACCTATAATTTATGCCCTCTAGACCTAACATTGCCTCTTCATCAGAAGCTTGAGAACTGTAATTGCAAACCCCCCCAACTTTATTACATTACCCATTTCACTCCAAGATGTGTGTGCATGGGGGAAGAATACCCTGAGATCTCTCAAATTTGGAATTGGAACATATTTCTGATATTTTCACTTACAGACTCACCAGTTCAAAGATCACAGTTATGTTCCACAAGTTTTCATCAGGAACCCACAAACTCTATTTCTTTGCCAGTAGATGATGTCAGAAGTACAGCAAATACACAGCACTAGCCCTGAGCTCAGCCCTGCAGTGACCCGATAATTAATGGCTTAATGGGTGAGAATGTCTGCATAGCATCACACTTTTCTCTCAGTTCTGAGCCAAATCATAGATTACTTTATCATCTTTCATTCTTCCCCAAACCATTTTTGGTTTCCATTTGCTATGTAATGTATAGTTATCTGTCTTACCGAAGCCCAGAACACCAACTCAGAAGGCTTGCTGCTGCAGTATAAATATAAATCTATTACAATAAATGCATGACAGTGACAACATTTCCCATCAACAGTGACTTCCAGACTGTCTTCATCTTCACTGCTGATTTTCAGAAATACCACTAAACCTTTTGAGAACCCGGATCCCAAAATGACGTCATTTCAGCAGATGTTTTAATCAATTTTGGGAGAAAGTAAAATCTTTTTGCTTACTCATGCTTATAGTCATTTATGTAAGACCTGGAGTTAATAATATGCATAATGACACACAGCCCTCCATGAAACCCTGCAGCATATATTTTCTGACAAAAAATGCAGTAAGACTGCAAAGTCCTTGAGTTAATTCAAGACCTTTAATTAAAGGTCTGCTGAAATGATATAATTCCAGCAAATATTTTAGCAAGGAATCAAAACAGAACCATGTTGCTCGACACATCTTGTTAGCCAGTAAAAACGATGCATCTGCAGAAATGTCTCACACAGTAAATGGTTTTAACTGTTTCCAGAAAATAATTGTAGAAGTAGCAACTGCCCGGTTACAGAGCTATCAGGGTAAAACAATTGCCTTTTTTCACTTATTAGTAGAGCTGAATGTGAATCTACTGAATATATCACCAGTCAGTAGATGCATGATTAGAGTTTCCTTTGTTCTGATAAATCTTATAAATAGGACTTTCAGGAATAAAGTTTGTTAGAGATATAGGAGCAATTAACACTTTCAATTTTATGGTTATACACTTTGAAATGGAAATACCACACATAAAGTATTTAACATTGAAAGTACAGAATTTTTCTAATCTCTGAAGCCCAGTGGCATATTCTGCCTTTTATTTAACAGACAGTTGTTCTGCATATGATGCAAGTGAAATGGATAAATAATTCTTTAAGTGCTACTAGGAGTAATCCAAAAGATGAAGCACAAATGTATAACCAAACAAATACCTTCCAAAGGCTGCTGATAAAAATTAAAAATCCTTTATTGGAGGAATGTCCATAATACAACCACCATAAAACCATAATGGTTTTATGGTGGTTGTATTATGGACATTCCTCCAATAAAGGATTTTTAATTTTTATCAGCAGCCTTCGGCAGGTATTTGTTTGCTACTAGGAGTAATCATTAGTCTGGACTAAAAGTGCTGAACATGTTCTCTGATTTTTTTCTAATAGTGTTGGGTGGATGAAGAGCTCAGGGTAATATCTTTTTTAATAATGTATTTAGAGGGAACATGCAACCCTTTCCCAACATAGCTTTGTTTGTAGGTTCCCCTGGAAACACAGGTGTTATTCACCTAAATTAACTTAATTACTAAACTCCCCCTGCCTGTATCACCCCTGCCTCTATAATCAATATAGACAAAGTGCTATAAGACAAAGCAGGTATTAGATACAGAATGATGATTCGAGCACACAATGCCTGTTGATGCATCAACATTTTAATGGTGGAAACAGGAAGATTGAATTTCTTTACTTCTTTTTATTTATAAACATTTTTCTCAAATGCATTGGTTATAGTTAGTAATAGTATGTTCATTTAGAAAATAAACATTTTCTGAAACAAAACTAAAATTCTAACACACACACACACACACACACACACACACACACACACACACACACACATATATATTTATATCTATATCTATTTATATCTATATATATAGATAGATTAGATATAGATATATAGATATATATAGATAGAGATCTGTTTTAAAAGTCATCAATCTGTCTAGGAAGGGAACGATGCCCCCACATCACTGCTGTGTATGATGACTACAAATGTGTCTTACCTCAGAATAAAATGAATACTTGGTATCCAGAGAGCCTATATAAACAGAAGTAGTTCAAGCAATAAAGTTGTTTCAATCATACTGAAAAATCAGGCAAATTATGGACAGTTGCATATCATAACTAGTAATGTTTGTAAAGCTACCAATGTTTCTGGAAAAAAGGGATCCATTAATGAAAACCATTTAGAAAATTCAGTTGCTGTGGGAGGTCTAGCCCAGTGATATGGATCTTAGGATGGACACATATAGCAAAAGCAAGAATGTGTGGAACAGTGAGGTTATCATAATGAAAAAAAATCAGAGCAGCCATTATTCAATAGATAAGCAACCAGCCTTCAACATTATGTTTGTCCTAGCAAGCAGGACTAGCAATCATTCTTTATAACAGGTGACAAGATGTTTTGTCAGTAACTGACTTTATTACCAGAAGGTAGTATGTTGCAGACTCTTGCAAAGCTGTCCATTCCTTGAATGTTGTATTCTGCTTGGCACAGCTATAACACGTATAAACTACATTTCCTATCATATTCTACCACTTTTCAATCAAGGATACTGCTAGATTATTAGTGGAATAAACACAGATGATCATTTAAACCCCTGTCATGATCTATAATATTGTCCCCGTGATAGGCATAATCAGATTTAATTTATGAATAAACAGATGTAAATCAATGATAAACTTCTCCATACTGGAAAATGTGCAAAATGACCCCTTCATCTCTTCCGAGTAAGATCTTTTGTACCAATATCATGTCCCCCTTCTCTCTCCTGATCTCATGTTCCAACTTCTGTCTATATTCCTTCCACTCCATCCCACATATCTTTCTGGTAGCTTTCCTATGAATTCCATCAAGCTGGCTGGTGTCTATTTCCTTACATGTCCCCCAGAACTGCATGATTACTCGATATATGGCCAGGCCAATGCCATATAAAACGGAAGCACCCCCTCTTTACTTCTAATTTGCCCCATGAAGATAACCCCAATATTTGTTTGTTGTTCCCACTGCCTTCAAACTCTACTTCCCGCAGTCCGGTTCTGGTGTAATTTATGCCCACCTATCCTTTATATGCCATATTGCCTTCAGTTCTACCCCCATCAACTTATACTTTATATCAGCATCATTGTTGTGGCCTAAATACAGTTTTTATTAGGACGTTTTGGGGTGGAAAAGGGTATGGAAGAAAATGGGGGATTTCCAGGAAAGTGACGCTGTGGAGAAAGAATGGAGAGGAAGGGTGTTGCTCCCCACTCTTTTACTCTTTTGCTCTTTTTTTTTTTTTTGCAAAATTATTTTCTTCAGCTATTGCAGATCACTTGGGTTTGACTTTACTGGATGTCACATTAATTTCCTTGATGTTTCTTCATAGATTGGATAATACTGCCAATCAAAATGTTGTCGGACATTCCTTATTGTGTTCACTGCAGTGTGCACAAATGTCCAAACACCTCCTACATTACTATATTTGAGTTTATCAGTTACACTAAGAAGTTGACCGGATGACTGAGGGGGTTAGGTGTTCTTTCATCCCAAAACTCAACATTTAGACAGCTGGGGTTAAAATTCAATGCTCTTTATAAAAATAAATATCCTCTTTCCTCTCCATAAAATGAGCCTTCATATTCATCATTGCGTATCATTTCTTTGCAATAATATTTACCTGCATGTATCAGATTCAAACCAATAAGTGGATTAAGGCACATGGTACACTTAATCAACTCATTGTGCATTCAGCCAATATGCAAAGAGCCCAGTCAATATAATGGTGTCAAATTGGCAAGTTTATTTATATAAGTTGTAATCCCCCCACCCCCACACCTGCTGCACTGCCAAAATTTTGCTCCCACACTCGTAAACTGATATAACAGATGCCAAGGTTACAGAACCTCAGGATAGGTTGTCAAGTTTGTCTGTTTTATCCAGTCTGAACACAGAGACTTATCAGGTCATGGTTTACTGAAAAGCAAGATGATCAACTAAATACTTTATATTTTTACCCTTTTATAACTACATAGAAATGTTTAAGAAAAAGAAAGTAATCAACCACCATTGTGTACCTGGAAGCTTACCAAACTAGCTTGCAAAAAGAAGTATACATGGAAAATAATGAACATGTATGTAAATGAGAGAAATAACACCAGATATAAATGTCAATAGTCATGGTCTACACTCAGGGAAAGTATTAGCACGCCAGAAGTAAATATGAGAGTAATCTTGCAATCAGCTCTATACAAAACAAAAAGTATTTTGCAAACACATGACATTAAATAAACCAATAGATTGTAACTCCCCACAAAATGATAAGAAAGAGTCCAGGGAGGTTTGGCTAGAATATTTTGCACTAGATTGTGGATTCAGAAAGAATAATAATGCTCATTAACACCACAATAAGTATGTGTCTAATTATTCTGGCCAAAGAAGCCAAGTACACACTTAAACAAAATGAGTGGATGCCATTGTAGTTAGTACATGATCGTTTAAACAGATACTTTCAAAGTAATATAAGATACAACCCAGTGACACCAGCAACATGTTTATTTAATCAGTGTCTTGCTGAGTGTGGGACATACTCTTACATATCCCCAAAGCAGTAAGGCAGTAACAGTTGCTTATTGCAGGCCAGTTAGCATAAGAAGCATCTTGGGAAAGGTATATGAAATGTTTCTGGTAGGTAAGCTAATAGAATGGAGACATCCTGTAACATGATGTTAGTCAGCAGAGTTCGACAGCAGGCAGATTGTGTAGAACTAATCTTCTATATGTTTACCTTCCCCTGACTGAAGAACAAGATAGACAATTATATGCAGACATTATTTACTATTTAGATCTGTCCGAAGCCGTTAGCTCTGACCCACATGAACCAGTTCTGCCATGGGACAGAAACAAAGTAAATGAGTTTGTCATTAGCTGGATTAAGAGCTGGCTTTGACAGGAGATGTAGTATTTGAAAAGCAGAGACCTGTTCTAAATGGGCAATGATTAACAGTGAGGTCTCACAGGGCTTTGTTCTGGACCCTCTGCTGTTCAACCTATTTACGTCAACTGTGCCAACAAGCTATGACATTTGGTTGAGCATGGCTGCATATGATTGAAAATAAGACCACTGGTAACATGCAGTAATGTAACATCAGTGAGACTCACTACATTGCTGATCAGTATTTAATACATTTCGGTTAAATACCGGTAAATGTACAGTCCTACATTTTGGAAAAGTTAACAGGAACTACCCATATGCAATAGATAACCAGCATAGCCAAGGTGGAGATAATAAGGCACTTGTAAGTAATGGTAGACAGTTCATTAAGATCTGACTATAACATCACCACAATTGTAAGTATGTACTATGGGGGCATGAAAGACATATTTAGAGCCACCATAAGCAGGAAAAAGGAATGTATGCTCCCCTGTACCAAGCTTATGTTAAGACAAACTACTAAAAACTGGAGTTCAATATACATATTCAATGTAGTTCAACTCAAAAAATGCAGGGAATACAAAGAAACCTTAACAGGAGGCATAACTGGCCAATGATATATCAGCTGCACAAAGAATTAGAAAAAAATATGAGTTTATTGCTATCAGCTATAGCTTGTGATTTAATCATGACATTCAAGAGTTCAAAGAATGACCATTAAGCAGCCTCACTGGGAATTACATTTATCTGACAAGACCTGAACATAAGGAGGAACACATACACAGTGCTGACACCCATTACTGAAAGTCATATAAGGAGAAATAGCTGTTAGGGTGAAGGGGATATCTGTGGAACTCTTTCCCAATGGTGATTGCACAAGCAACAAGCAACAATCCCTTATTGTGTTCAGACTGATAAATGGCCAAGTGACAGAATCTCTGGTTCTGGGTTTTGCAGTAGCAGGCTGCTAGCTTACCTTACAGAAAACTGTGGCCTCTTTATTCACCAGTACATTAAAACATTGAAATGTTCTTCTCCAATTCAGATGTTATCCAGCTTCTGAATAAAGCAGCCCAGTCATTGCCTCAGCAGAAAAAAAATTCAGTATTGACCCCATGGCAACAAATACCATGTATGCACATCAGATAATCATTATCACATTATCAGAGTCAGTATTTAACCAAGTACAGCTAGAAGTCAGGCCATGGCATATGGACAACTGACATTGTGGCTCATAATTTTAAAATCATAAGAAGAAGAAATGGATTTTAGATATGAAAACAGTTATATCTGAAGAAGAATATATGCACAGCAAAGGAAACTTGACACATAAACTAAAATAAGCAGATGCTGTAGTAACATATTGTGCTGATTGGGTGAGTAAAAGTAGTGTGTTTGGGCATGTGGGCACAGGTGGTCTGTGAGGAGAAAGGAAATTTATTTTGAGGCACTTTATGGCCATGAAAGCAGATCACCTTAGACAGTTGTCTTAGCTTAGGCCCTACATAATAATTAACCTTTTGGAACTTTATGGCCATGAAAGCAGATCACCTTAGACAGTTGTCTTAGCTTAGGCCCTACATAATAATTAACCTTTTGGAACTTTATGGCCACGAAAGCAGATCACCTTAGACAGTTGTCTTAGCTTAGGCCCTACATAATAATTAACCTTTTGGAACTTTATGGCCACGAAAGCAGATCACCTTAGACAGTTGTCTTAGCTTAGGTCCTACATAATAATTAACCTTTTGGAACTTTATGGCCACGAAAGCAGATCACCTTAGACAGTTGTCTTAGCTTAGGCCCTACATAATAATTAACCTTTTGGAACTTTATGGCCATGAAAGCAGATCACCTTAGACAGTTGTCTTAGCTTAGACACTACATAATAATTAGCCTTTTGGAACTTTATGGCCATGAAAGCAGATCACCTTAGACAGTTGTCTTAGCTTAGACACTACATAATAATTAACCTTTTGGAACTTTATGGCCACGAAAGCAGATCACCTTAGACAGTTGTCTTAGCTTAGGCCCTACATAATAATTAACCTTTTGGAACTTTATGGCCATGAAAGCAGATCACCTTAGACAGTTGTCTTAGCTTAGGCACTACATAATAATTAGCCTTTTGGATTAGTAGTGCTGACTTAGATGCTGCAGCCCACCCAACATATAATGTCTGCCCCTGCTTAGATGCTGCAGCCCACCCAACATATAATGTCTGCCCCTGCTGCACATGACATCCAATAAGCAAATTCAATCACCTCATATAGTTTTCTGCTCCATCATCAGCAAAGCACATTAGCAAGATGGCATTTATTTACTGGTTAGGTAAACTTGATCCATAAAGTATTTTTTCATGCTTGATATAAATCATAAGGGGAGTGTTAAATATAATATAATATAATATAATATAATATAATATAATATAATATAATATAATATAATATAAGCAGACAGTTTAAACTATCTCCCAACATTTCTTTGGAAGGAGAGAGCTATACCTGGAGAAAGTCACGCAGACAGAGAGAGAGAGAGAGAGAGAGAGAGAGAGAAAGCACACAAAGCTAAACAGAAAGCTAAATGAAAACTCCTGGAGCTGTGACACTGTGACACTGACCACTGATATTGTTTGTCAGCACTTCATAGGAGTAAAAGGCTATTGAGAGTATGGAAGCAAAATTGTATCACCAAGAGAAACTTTAGTGAAAAAGATGCAAATGCCCAGAACTCTCTTCCTTTAAGGAGTCTGAAAAGTGAAACATCTTTAACCACAAGATGGATGACACCTTTGGTAAGCAGAAAGATTTTGTGTCAATGACAGGCTTTTAGACATTTATATCACTTGCACATAATAGATGTATATAAGGCAACGGTACCTCTCCAAGCAGTGGTATGTGGGTGTGTGTGGGTGTGGGTGTGTGTGTTGTATAGCCTTACAGCTGTACAACTGCAGTGCACCTCATGTCATATGTATGCCTCATCATTCTCTTCCCATTGTGTCTCTCACTGAGGCAGAGGCAGTGCTGCAGCCACATTCACCTCAGTCTGTGCCAGATGCTGCATCTGCTGTTGTGTAACTATGGCAATCTGTGACTGCTTCTGAGAGGGGCTGAGACTCCTCTCCTGGAGTTGATGGTGATATTGAGGGGCTTCAATGGTGCCTTCTATTTCATCCTAAAAGGATGAAGGATGAAGTCTTGTCTTCTGTAGACAAGAAGTATTAGCTGTATTAACACAGCAGGATCTGCAGGAAGCTAATGGCTTTAGAGATGGGCCATCAATTGGATACCTCCATTGGCAATATATGTATAGTGCCTAGTGCATTCTGGAGTGGCTTGATGAGCCAATCAGCTGTCAGGCCCTGGCCATCAGGACACCAGGGGAGTAAGCATCCTATAACATCAGCCATCCACAAATATGATGCTTAGAATTGTTACTCTCTTGCCCTGTCTGGCCAGCATCCATGTCAGCAGCTCCTTTATCCCAATAATGGTGTTGCCTCTTCCTTCTTTATCATTGCCCACACCTTAGTTATTGCCCCAGCCCTCCATATCACTATTTCTCTACCCTCCGACTAGCTGTGTCCAGCCACTGTCCAGTCCTCCATTAAAATATTTACCATTCCAGTCTGTGTCTGTGTTTGTCTCTCAATACCTGTTACTTCCTCTGCTTCACATTGCTACACCTGTGTTTTTCTCTCTGCTTGCTGTATGCCCTTTTTCTCCTTTCCTATTTACAGATTTTACACCCCATGTACATGAAGAACACTTTGGGGCGCACACATATTACAGTTCTTGCACCATGCTGAGCTGTGCTATGCTGTCCTATCTGTTTTTATATTCCATAATCTGCTGCTAGCAGCTGCAGCATTGCACAGTAATGTGTGCACTACCTTGGGTACAGAGCAATGGTTACTTATGACACTGGGCATTTTTTCTCTGTCTAGTGCTGCTCCTTTGCTATCCTGCTGTAGCACTGTACTACCTATTAACACTGCCTTTCTGCTTTAATTTCACACTTTATGTTCAGCATGCAGGCATTATCCCTTGCTTGTTGCATCCATAACTAGCTTATAGCCAGTTTTGCACAATGAGCTCCTTGGTCCAGTGCTGTACAGGCATGCCATTAACCCTATGAGTCCCAGCCTCAGTCAGAGTGCATAACATATTCAACAGCAAGTAATACAAAAACTAAAACAGCTGTAGCATGCCATGCAACCCTATGAGTCCCAGCCTCAGTCAGAGTGCAGAACATATTCAACAGCAAGTAATACAAAAACTAAAGCAGCTGTAGCATGCCATTAACCCTATGAGTCCCAACTTCAGTCAGAGTGCAGAACATATTCGACAGCAAGTAATACAAAAACTAAAACAGCTGTAGCATGCCATTAACCCTATGAGTCCCAGCCTCAGTCAGAATGCAGAACATATTCAACAGCAAGTAATACAAAAACTAAAACAGCTGTAGCATGCCATTAACCCTATGAGACCCAGCCTCAGTCAGAATGCAGAACATATTCAGCAGCAAGTAATACAAAAACTAAAACAGCTGTAGCATGCCATTAACTCTATGAGTCCCAGCCTCAGTCAGAATGCAGAACATATTCAACAGCAAGTAATACAAAAACTAAAACAGCTGTAGCATGTTATGCAACCCTATGCGTCCCAGCCTCAGTCAGAGTGCATAACATATTTAACAGCACGTTATACAAAAACTAAAACAGCTGTAGCATGCCCTTAACCCTATGAGTCCCAGTCTCAGTCAGAGTGCATAACATATTCAACAGCAAGTAATACAAAAACTAAAACAGCTGTAGCATGCCATTAACCATATGAGTCCCATCCTCAGTCAGAGTGCATAACATATTCAACAGCAAGTAATACAAAAACTAAAACAGCTGTAGCATGCCATTAACCATATGAGTCCCAGCCTCAGTCAGAGTGCAGAACATATTAAACAGCAAGTAATACAAAAACTAAAACAGCTGTAGAGTTAGTGTAGGGATTTTTATTTAACAAACAAAAAAGATGTGCTTTTTATTTATAGACATGTATGTTAATAAGGATGTGATTTAACAAATAAAAAATGTGAGCTTTTAATTTACAGACAGTTTTGCTGATACAAAAAACACAAATTAAGGCATCAAGCATCATTTTCTTTTAACAAGTGTAAACTATATGTTTTTATGTGAATGAAGACAGTATTGGACTATACCTGTGAAAACTGATAATCACAACAATATTCATAACTCTGGTGTTATTTGATTGAGCTGCCTTCTATATTTTGTAAATAAAAAGGAAGAAAAATAATGTTTCACGTTTCTTTTCAAACAAGTGTGAATAGCTTCAAAACACATATTGAAAGCAGGGCATGGGAAAACTAAAAATACTGCTCCATTTAAAATGATGTAAAAAATAACACGTTATTTGCTTTTATTTTATTGCTTATTTATTTACTTATTTCATATGTTAACTTGGTAAGTGAACTGATCCACAGAACCTTTTCAATTATGACCCAGGTAAAAATAGGCAGACAACAAGTAGCAGAATGCAGAGCCAATTAAGCATGAACTGTGTACACATTTATCCCAAATAAAATAACAGATAACATTGTAAAAAACAGCTAGACAAAAGTTGGATCAGAAGCAAACAAGCAATCGCGCCCAGTATATGTAAGAATTGATAATGCATGCCACACTTTAAACTTGCAATGAATGTATGCCACTGTCAATAATCTGTATTAAGGAACAGAAGCAGTTTTTTTAATTTTGCAGTAATATTACTTCTTTACATACAAAGCCCCTCTTTCCATAACCACTCTAGCTTACTATTAAAACATGAATGTTGATATGTTATAATTTTCAGTTACACATACTATATTCCTGATAACTGCAATCAAAACACATATGTAAAGTTAAGTGCATTATATGCCAGCAGAATACTACAACTACATCAGATCATCTATTTACCTTCGATCCAGTACCCATATCCTCTATAACATCTCTTCTTAAAAAACTAAAACCCACTAAGCTAGCAGTTGACCTTCTCCCAGCTGAGTTTCTGCAAAAAGCAGCTGAGGCCATTTCCTATCTCGTCTCCATAATCATAAACCGTACCTTGTCAGAAGCCTTCATCCCCTCCATATGGAAAATGTCCCACATTATTCCTCTCCATAAAGGTGGTAGCTCACTAGAGCTAACCAGCTACAGACCTATAGCTATACTCTCACCCCTGGCCAAAATTATGGAAAAGTGTGTCCACAAACAGCTGATGGAACACCTCACCAAAAATAAAATTCTAGCCAACTCCCAACATGGCTTCAGGCCAAATCACAGTACCACATCAGCCCTACTATCCTTTTCTAATACCATCAATAACTTCAGAAACAATAATAAACTATCATCTGCTCTTTTCTTAGACCTCTCCAAGGCCTTTGATATGGTGAACCACATTCAACTCCTCCATACATTAACTATCACTCAGCAATTCCACGCTGAAATGGTTCCAATCCTACCTGTCCAATAGGCAACAGGCTGTTCTATGGCAGGACAAATTATCCACATGCCTACCTGTTACACTTGGAGTTCTCCAAGGATCTATTCTTGGCCCTCTTCTCTTCACCATCTTTGTTAATGACCTGCCCACAATCACCCCCATGCCACATGCATTCAATATGCAGATGATTCGACTATCATCAGCACTGCCTCCAACCTGGCAGACCTCACTGCTTCAACCCAAGACACCTTCAACCTAATAGAAAAATGGTTCTCAAGTCGTCAACTAGTTCTCAACCCCAACAAAACAAAACTACTTACTTTCTCACCCACTAACAAGACTCTTCCCCCCACCTTCTCAATTACATCCTCCAATGGAATCACTATATCACCAGAAGCTCACACAAAGCTATTAGGTGTTACCATTGATAACTCCCTTAAATTTGACACCCATTTCAATCTAACCATCAAAACCGTCAATAAAAAGCTTGGCTCTCTCTATAAAGTAGAACACTTTCTCACTCCTCACGCTAAAATTACAATTGCCAGCACACACCTACTATCAACTCTTTTCTATGCCTCCCCCCTTTTTACAAACCTAAACAAGATAACCCTTAACAAACTTGCTTCTTGTTACAATCACATAGCTAGATTTGCCATAAATTCCACCTTTAGAACGCACCACCGCACTAACTTGAAGCAACTAGGGTGGTTAGAGTTTTCCAGCCAACTCCATTTCAACCAACTCAAAACGGCTCACCAGATACTGTATCACCCAGGGAAAACACCAGCTCTGAAAAACATCATTCACCCCTATATTAACCTGCAATCTTTACGCTCCTCCAATAAGATCTTAGCTCAAACTACCAAAGCCAATAATTCTGCTGGGGATTCTCTATTCTCAAACTTTGTAGGTAAAATGTGGAACTCCCTACCGACCATGCTCACCTCAGAACCTTCACTCCTACAATTCAAAAAAGCTTAAACCCCATCTCAATACTCTCTGGCAATGTCCCTGTTCCAAACCTGATTAACCACTATCATTTACCCTTCTCTTACCTCACTATCCTTAACCGCTTTTTAACAAGGCGCCTCACCTTTGTAACTGACCTATGTTTTTTTTTTATATGCTGCTGTTATTTTTTTCCCCAAGATGTGATGTATCTTTATATTGTATTTAGAACTCAACTATCTTCCTTTTTTTGCATTAACAATGTTCATATGTCTGTTATGTACCTGGAGCTTTTCTCCCCGGGCCTCCGCTGAAAATGGACATGTATCCAGTCGGACTCTCCCGGTTAACAAATGTAAAATAAAATAAAAATAAATAAATAAATAAAATATACATTGCATTTTAAACCATACAAAGCTATATCTGCTTCCTTATAAATTTGCAAAACTATAACTGTATTTGCCAGCTAGATGGCTGGATACAGTGGTCGTTTTTGTAACTTGAAATAGTACTTAAGTGAATAAAATATATCAATAAAAATAACTGGATACAGTGTGTAATTTGAAACTTTTAAAACTGCTTAAGGTAGTAAAATATAATGAAAATAAAGACTTTGTTTAATGAGATCTGAGTCGAGGAAGCAGTTACATTTGCTTTCTTTGGTCAGATGACATTCTTGTTGGAATACACCATGTTGTCCATTTGTCAGATTTTGTCTTGAATGTTATTACATTGTGCTGCAGAAGTCTCTTTATGTATCTGAAAACTAGTTAATAGAAAGCCTTCAGAACTTTGAAAAGAACTTGGTTGTTCCCTTTCATATAGTGCTGTGTTGTAGAGGTGGGTAACACCTTTCATGTCGTAATTTGAAAATAAATGTATTTAAAAGAAGTGAATCCCTTGATGAAATAGGAAGCAAATTGTATTTGCTTAGAGTAGTACATTGTCATTCAGTCCTGCTACCTAGATGAATGACATTTTGTTTTAGTTGTTTGAATTAGTGTGGAATTGAGGGAAGACAAGAAAGCTATGCTAGGAAGGCCATATTAAAGTGTAAGAATTAGAACACTGAAAATAATGTCTCATCCTGTTTCCAAAGAAATAAATGTCTCCCCTGCACAATTGTGAGGAGAAATTCCTCAAGCTTCAGTAGCTCACAGAAAAAAAGACATATGGCATAATGACAAATGGTTTCCTCCACAGGAAATCATTGCTGGAGAGATTTATAATTGCAATGGCAATGATACACTTTCTTGGGAGATTTCACCTTTCTTTGAATAAGTGCGCCCCACATCATGGAGTGCAGAGGACCTTCCCCCTACATAAAAACAGAAAAAGAGTTTTTCACCTCTTGTTTTTTGGACATTTTTTTTTTCATTCTGTTTAAGAGTCACCTTTCAGGAAGGTTACGTTTCATAGCAGAACCAAGTAAGCTGGATATTTTGTAAGAAATATTAAGCTGTGTGTCTAGTGAAGGACAAAGACTGATCTAAGGTAATGCCAAGATATCTCTAAGAAATCACTACCGGTAATTGTGGGAGTAGAATATGTGATTTTAGATGCTTAGAAGTTCCAGGCAGCACCTCTTATGTTTTGGATATGTTTATTAATAATGTGTTACTAGTTTTATAGTAAATTCCTTCTGGTAGAAGCAGAGTAATGGAATTTATATTTGTTCCTGATATGGTAATGTCTCTTATCACCTGCATAAAGGAGCAGCTGATTTGTGGAATGTCCCAAGGAAAATTATTGCATGTGAATAAGATATGCTAAAATATGCAGAAAGCATTTCCCATATTGTAAACACATATAAATAACAATAAAGTGAAAATATGTAGCAGGATAGACCCTCTGTGAAAGTCACCTTCTCTCTGTTCTAGTTGTAAAATCTCAGAAAGTCCGTAACACTACCACCAGCAAAACAAAATGCAAAGTACCAAGACATTCACATTACTTTCACTGTCAACAAAATGGAACACAAACATTAAAATCTTCAAAGATACACTGAAAGAGCATTTCTTTACTGAATATACATGCAAGTGCTACCATGGCAAGGGTTAGGTAGCTTACCATCCCATATTATGAGTAACAAAGTGAAGTGCATGTAATAAACTTGTCTTAGCTTCCTAATGTGGCATTTTATATGCACATATCTCACATGCATACAAGAGTTTAGGTATTATATATATATATATATATATATATATATATATATATATATATAAATATATATATATATGACTGCACTATATTTTATGCATGTTGTATATATATTTTTCTTTGCTCAATGCATTCTGACAGGATCTTTAATCTTATTCTATCTGCATTCAGTCTTACTGTTATGTTCTGAATTTTGCTATTGACTATTTTTGTATCTAATAGTGCTGATTGAAAGGCAGTGATGTATCTTCTGCTCTTTGAGCTTGGTTGGTGGCTGAAAAGGGTCAATAAACCAGTCCACTTACCAGGTGAACAAATAGTAAATAAATAAATAAATGGTGCACATATACGTGTGATGATATCCTACTTCGTCTGAATCTTTCTTCATCCTCCTTAATGCCCTCTCCACCTGCCCATGCCCTTTTGAATCTCTCTGTGGATTCCCTTTCTGCCAGTCATTCCAGAAGTTCATTCTATAAATCTAGAACCATTGCTATGAAGTAATCCCTTCACTTATTTTGTAAGCAATTAGTCTATTTTGATGCTCATTCTGTTTATTTCTGCCACTGCCCTCTCACTCTACTTTTGATGGTCTAATCCTGGGGAGACTAGTACATTGACATCATTTTTTACTTGCCATCAGTTCCACTTTCCCAGCTAACATTTTACTCCAGGGTTCTTGTCACTCAAGTGTAGTGTTTGTCTGCACTGAGCGTGAATTATCACATATCGGTACAGGTGGTCACCCTTTCCAAAGCCTTTTCTATACCCTTCTCCTGATTCACTGCTGCTGTAATTTGTGCCATTTATAAAGATGTTGATTGTGTACTCTATTCCCTCTGAAACATCTGAAACAAACACACAAGAGACTATCAGGTGCAGGAGTGACTGTTACATTACTCTGCTAGTTATGTTTTTTACTTTTGGTGTCATTCCTCTCCAGTTCAGTTCCCTATTTTCTGTCCTACTGCCTGCACCTCAAGTTTTTACGTTGCCTACCTGTGTGGGATCAGATCAAAGGCATTTGCTGAAGTTCAGATATACTGTGACTACTAGTATACCTGGTGCATCCCTGTCAAGTACATCTGTAATCCAGTTGTCAGTTTTTTGTGACCAGGAAAGCATGTTGGCGGCTGTCCTGTAAACTGATGTCCTCTAGAGAAGCAACCGACTTTGTGCTCAGTATTCTTCCCATCACTTTCTATCATACCTCTAGTAAGCTAATAGGCCTATAGTTCCTGTTCTCCTGCCCCCTTGGATAGTGGTACCTCACTTGCTGTACATATATACTCAGTAATGCTGTACTGCCAGTTATCTTCTGAAGATCTCCAGGACCTCTGCCAGCACCAATTCCTGAGGACTCTAGGAGGCAGCACATTTGAGCCTTGTGGCTTACTGTAGAGGCAGCCACTTACCTCCTTCACCTCTTTTCTCTGTACCAAGGTGTCCACGTTGTGCTCTGCTCACTCCTGCCACACTCCCTTTTTGCATGTTCCCTTCCCCTTGCTTTCATTTATAAAGCCTATAACAAGGTTTTCATTAGTATTTCTGCTTTGCCCTCACTTCCTGTCTTCTGTGATTTCCCTCCATTCATTCTTCAGTTTATCTTCCCTTATGGTATTCAGTTTCCTGTTCAGGTATTCCCTTTCTTTCTTGGTATCTTTTCATTGCTCTTACCTCAGGCAATACAATACAAAATATGTATGTCATGTGTAACACCTAGTGGATAATCTTTGGTGTTTGCTTGTGATGGCACTGTGAGAATGCAGAAATGACAATGGCCTCATGCCCGGAGTCCCTGCAGAGTAATGACCTCATGCACTGGGTAAGACTGTTTTCCTTTAAGGAATATTACTGAAGGTCAGCCAGAATGTGGTGATTTTCATACAGCTAGAGGAATCAATATATGAGTATTGGTTATCTGATACCTGATCAGCACCTGATCTGCATTCACACATAGTGTTTATGGGGTCAACAAAGTAAAAAAAGAAGAGAAAACACTAGTTTTAGGGGTGCCCATCCCCCACACTCTCATATAGGAGGGCCTGTCTCCTGTACCCCAAACTTTATAATTCTAACACCAAGGCTGCTGCAGGTATAGGAAAGTTAAATTTCCAACTACAGCAATGTTGGTCTACAAAATAATATTTTTGACATTAGAAATATAATGTTTCTGTCCAAAAGCCATTGTATAAATAGGTGTTGAAAAAATTTATCTTGGTCTAATAGTTAATGCAAATTCAGTTATTTCAATGGATGGGGACTATAAGCATACGTTTCACGCAGACACTGGTCTGATCAACAGTCTAGTACACTGTGCTTTGGTTTACTTGTACCCTGAAGGGAGTATTTGCACATTAAGTATCATTGTGGCCTCTGAAAGTGCTTCCATGTGAGTGCCCAGTTGGTAAATGCTTGTATTTTACTGATGCTGAGATGGACAAGCATGGCACAGGGATAACTACTATACAGAAGGAAGGCTATATCCTTATATCATACTTAATATGCATATGTTCCTGGTAACAGACTGTGGGAGTGGTTAAACATACTGTATATGGGAACTAAAGTTTAAGTCGAACTGTGATGCCTAAAATACATTTAAGTTAGTTAGTTTTTGGAAGATGTTACTGTAAAGTGTAGACGGATTTTAATCTGTCTCTGGCAGGAAGAAACAGATTAAGTTTATAGTGCTCATTAATATCAATATTTCATATTGAGAAATGCACTCACCTTGTGTGTCACATTTTGTAAAACCTAATGCTACAGTCAAAGTCTAAGAAAACTTTTTTATCTTTCAGAACTATACCACAGTGTAGCTGAGCAAAACTGTGATGCTTCGTTCCCAGTGCAAAAACATGCATACAGAGAATAATAATAATAAAATAACATAATAAAAATAAAAGTAAAAATAGAATGCAATAATAACATAATGACCAGTCACACTTTACATATAAATAGACTTGAGTAACAACATGTGCATGACATTGCTATAACGTAAGAACTAAGCAGCATATGGAATGGTCAGCATGAATGTTGCACAGTGTGATTTATATATTGCACTTCATAGAGTCCTACAGTAAGGTAAGGTTGTTGTTGTGTCTTTCGGCTTTTCCTGGTTAGGGGTTGCCACAGCAGAACTCCGATCCACTAATGATTGGCCGTAGATTTTTATGTGCCTAGTTGCCAGCCCTGATGTACAACCTTCAATGAAAGTACGCCCATTCACGCATGTCTCCACACAGAAGACGCTCTAGCTGAGAATCGAACAGGACAACGAGTTACTGTGAGGCGACAACGCTACTGCAGCACCACCACCGCAGTTTATGGTAAAGTAAGGTGTGAACCAACATTAAATATACACATCAGTTAGTTACTGCACATGAAAAAGCTTAATACTTATAGTGCAACGAAGCCTGGATATGTAAGGATGTGTACAGTCAGTTAAATAGCATGACTATGTGGTAGCAGGGGAAGAATGCATTGACAGTCTCCTAGCTCATTTTCACAAGAGTTCAGTAGTCTGATGGACAGAGGAAAGAAAATGTTGTTAAGTCTAGGGGTTCTACAGTGCATACTTCTGTATCTCCTACCTGAGGAGAGGTGAGAGAACATACCCATTTGGAGAATGATAAAGATCATTGGATATCTTCCTGGCTCTACTGATGTAGCATAATTCTGGCATGTCAGTGTATGTTAGGAGCATGTGAGAATGTATCTGCCTGGGAGGTACTGGTAAGGGAGTTAGTGTGGGGTACAGGTAGGTGTGTGCATGTGTCTGCTGATGGATGAATGAGAGTGTGAGTACAATCAGGAGGGTAGGAGCTATGTGCATGTCTGTGTGTCTGTGTTTGTGGGTGGGTAGTATTGGCCGTCATACATGCAGATATCCCTAGACTAATGGACAGAGGCAGCAAAATTAGATGGAGGGGCTCAGTAGCTACTGGGGATCGGGGGGCATTAGACACCAGGGAAGACTCCCTGTGCCTAAGCAACACTTCAAACAGTAATGGAATTAGTTTGAAGGAAACACTAGGCACAAGGGAAAATGTCTGTGCCTGAACAGTCCTTCAAACAGTAAGGGCAGTGGGGTGGGGGGAAACACTAGACACCAGGGAAGACTCTCCAAGCTTAAATGTTACTTAAGCCAGTATGGTTTAATGACTCTCTGGGGCTAATTATTGCTTTCAAACCTGTAGTACACTCAATAGGAAGACCATGTAATTCCATTGTTTGTAATAAACAAGACCACTGTATAGTATCAGAAGCATTCAATAAAGAAATGATGCTAAAGATTAATAGAATTAAGCACTCTTCCATTCTTTTATTTATAGAACTTCCTCAGAATAACTAAATTACTCCAATACATCATTTTGTAGTTGTTATACCATAATCATGTGAATCTATGACCCAATCAATTACTGCATAATTCAAATTAGTTACCACTATGACCTAGAATATATCTAAAAAAGTAATATATATTCTAAAAAATCTTATATATGTGCATCATATTAAAACAATTCACCCCCTTTGTTCCAACAAAAAACATTTTATATTTATGTGCTCATTAAGACCAGGCTTTTTATCAGCCGATAGTCAAATTTGCCATTCAGCCTCTTTTCACTCTAGTCACAACCGTTAGTCTGAAGTTGTTTTTTTTGTTTGTTTTATAATATCAAAAACATTTTGAAGTCACTCATAATAGCTGGTCAAGAAAATAAGAAAAGTATGCACAGATCTGAGAGCAGTCCGCTGAGATTCTTTTATGGTCATCACTAGATTGGGTTTTACAAAACCATTTTTTTTCATTGTGCATTACTTTTAGTACTAAAGGAATGAGCCTGTGTGTCAGTATGTTAGCATATAATTCAGCATCTACAGAGGTTAACACAACTGACTGCAAGCTGCAGGATTATCAAGACAGTGGTGTTTGTAACACAGGAATTACTAATGAGTAGAAGGAAGTGCCTTCTTACCCCCTTGTCTATGTGTTTTCAAAATTATCAGATAAGTAATGCATTAGCTGAGTTTGCCATGAAATACATAAGAATAGACATGCAATCTAGACTTTACACTTTTCTTTTTGGGCTCATCTTTAATTTTTTTCTTTAGTGGCTGTACTTGTAGGTGGTGTATCTTCTTCTTGTAAAGCTAATGAAATAAGCAAAATGACTTCTAAATGTTGCTTCACTATGTCAGTGGAAATGAGGGGGTTGCAGATTTCTGCATTTTTATAGAAATCAGTTATTATTTTATTTATTTCCATAGGATGTTGTTTTTATTGCCCTGCATTTGTTCATTTCTAGTCTTGAGTATTACAGCCAGAAGTTGGCTGGACTTTTCCCCTTGACAGAATATAGCAGCTTTTAAAAAAAATAATGATGAATGTCTTCATAAAGCACATTAATCAGCTTAATATTGAATTTATTTATGTATTTATTCTTAAAATATGTTTTATTACACTTGGTGTAAAGACTACCAATGTTGAGGAAGGTCATTGCAACAACAAATCATAACACTAGGGTTTACATCTGTGCCAAAAAGGAGTGACTCTTCCCTGGAAGGATTTGAAATGGCTCTCCCCAGGCTGAAGTATGTGGATGGGGGGGCTTCCTTATATAGCTTACTCTGTTCCACACTCTCTTCAGTTGTTCTCATCTATTCACACTTTACATATCTCCCATTATTTTAGATGAAATTTCAACTGCATAATTTCTGTTTTCCTCTTGAAAATATTGTTTCAATTTCAAAAGTGATTACTGTGACAATAACAGGTACTGCTAGCCATGCCACTGAGAAGTAGGACAGTGGATGTATGACTTGTGCCAGCACAGCTAGTTGGAATTTTATAAATAATTATATGTCATTTGTATATCAAGTTGATTTGCACAGATGCTTGTGCTGAAAATGTATCTGTGAGCTCTGCTTGTGTTAATTGTGTTAAAATGTATCAACAGTGCACCCTGCTGAAATGAAGAGAAATGCGCATGTATTATGGTAACTGGATTAAATGTATATGTTTTAATGGAGGACACTGGCACAGCAATGGTTAAACAGGTGGCTTATTTTAAGAAAAATAAGGGAAATGTAAAAGAGCTGTTAAACCATTAAACGACACCCCATAGTGCTGAGTAGGACCAGAGACTCTAGGTCAGGGAGCAGCCATTATCTGTTAGCTTTTATAAAGAAGGAGGGAAGTGTTGTAAATGTCTGTAGCTCCTAGGATTGCCATGAAAGCTCTAAATGTGTACTGTAGCACTCTACTAAAGTCCTGTCTCAAACTTCAAAAAGAGGAACTGTGGGAACCTAGAGTCAGGTGACCAGATGAGGCCATTCCTAAAGTTGTTGTTGTGTCTTTCAGCTTTTCCCAGTTAGGGGTCGCAACAGCGGAACTCTGGTCCGCTAATGATTGGCAGTACATTTTTACATGCTGAGTTGCCAGCCCTGACGCACAACCTTCAACTAAGGTACGCACCATTCACGCATGTCTCCACACAGAAGACGCTCTAGCTGAGAATCGAACAGGACAATGTCTTACTGTGAGGCGATAACGCTACCGCAACACCACCACTGCAGTCGAGGCCATTCCTAAAGTCATCTTGGATATTATATTTTACAGGGAGTAATCTCAGAATATAGAGTATTCTGTTTGGGGAGCCTGACTAGAATGTATTTCATCTTGCCTTGCCCAAGTAAGTTATTAGGGAACAGTATAATTCTCTTAGATTCAGTCAGGAATATAATGAAGCTTAGTTTAGAGATTTTCTTTATTTGTATGAGTCTGTCCATTAATATTGTTTTCAATATTTTCTGTGATTTGAACTCTGTGGCTTACTGTGAATATATATTCAATATTTTCATGTTCTTTTATTATTAAATATATTTAAAACTTTTATTGCGACTGGTTGTTGTAGAGAGTATCTAACCTTTAACAGTACTTATATTTATTTGGTGACACTGTGTAAACCACTCCAGAAGGCCTAGCTGTCTTGGTAAACTACTACCATTTGTATTAGGATTACTATTACACAGTATAATTGGACACCCTCTGTTAAGGGCCTTAGAGTAGCTGATTGTGTACATTCTGGTGGCAATAACTCTACCTTTATAGTCTGGGCAAAAGGGGGCACAGCAAGTAAACCTGTGCCAGCCTTTCCCAGGTGAGTGTGCATGAAAATTAAATCTCTCAATGTGGATGTGTCAGCTACTTGGGCCGGGGACACAAAGCACTGGGTGTACAGAGAGGGTGCTGGAGGACTTGGCTTGGACACTTGGCTGAGGACCTAAGCCTACAGCTGTACCAGTGGGGAATCGTATTGGGGATCTGGAGGGAGACAGATATAGAGACATCCAGAACCCAGGGCTGAGTGTGTTCCCTGTACTTGATGCAGAGGTCTGCATCTGGAAATATGGAGTGTGTCCATTTGCATTCCAAGTGCACATCCCTGTCCAGTGTCAGTGGTGAGGATTCAGGATCCTTGATTACTGGCCCGGGGATGACACATATTGGTGCCCATCACATATTGGTAGCAGTGATGGACATCTCATTTGCATTTTCATGTATTCCACATTACAGTTTTGCTTTTTTTATTATATCTCAATTTTTAATGGTGATGGATGAGTCATATAGCAAATGCATGTATGCATGGTAGGTAAACAACTATGAAACAGACCAGTTATTTTTATATTCATCTTTCTATGGACTATAAGGATGCTAGAAATTAAAGTAATATTGGCTTATACAAAAAAAGTAGAACGAGTGTTGGTCCCTTTTGGAGTCTGATGGAGGTCAGTTTAGGACAGGTAACTATTTTCTTAGTAATGAAGGCTTAAGGTAAGAAAAATAAGCGATATAGAAATACTTTTTAGAATTCATCTGAAAAAGAGGAATTTATTTTATCAGCCCAGAATTTCTTTGAAAAGGGAATTATCTGGGATTATAAAGATACTTCCTCCCATTCCTCTAGTTTGCTACATCTGGATTTTGTTTTTACTAAGTTATAAATTCTACAAGGGAAGTCCTAAGCTGTCCATGACAGGTATTTAATCCCTTATAAGAAGACCCTTGGACATTTTGAGGGTACTAGAGTTTGTGGGAAGAATTCCTCTTTTATTTAAATCTTTCAGAATTTATGGAAGAAAAATAAATTGCATCCTGATTCTCAGCCTACTGCTCATAAATCAGCTGATTTTTATATATGTTTGATAAGTTCTTATCTTTATTTCAGCTGCCCCCCTTCATCTAATCTTCTTATTACTTCCTCTTTAGCTTCTCTGTCCGCACAATAACTCTTCCTTTTAACAGTAAGGGGATGGTTTTAGACAGGTATGATAAGGAAGGGCATACAGCTCTTTGACAGTTACCTTGAATAAATACATGCCTGATGCATTGCATTATTTGAACACAATTTTATCATGGTTGCATGATATTTGAAAAATATACCAAATTCTAAATATGAAAAGGATTTAGTTACAATGACCAAAAATGCTGAATTTCAAGTTAATTGGGCATTAAATGTGCCTTTCATTCCATGGGTACCATTACTATGGCAGATGTGGCAGGTATCATTAGACAAACATGTTTTTAATTGGCAGACAATTTGAGGATATTAAAGCTCAAATTCTAGTTATTCCTGTTTCTGAATTTTTGTTTGTTTGGTGGTTCATCATCATCCCTTTAAATGTCTTTGCAGAAAAAGAAAGCATTTATGGAACATCTACAAGAAGGATATCTTTGAGCCATACTGTATCCCAGAGAAATTATCGGTTTTCTTCAAATCACCTACAAAGAAATCCAAATCCAGTTCAATGCCTTCCTTCTTCTAAATACACCAAATCTATGGCTTAGAAACTACTAAACTGAGAATACATATAAAGTGCTAGCTATGTAAGCTACCATTAGAATGGTATCTTGCACCAGTTGTCTATATTTATTTATTTATTATTTATTTTACATTTGTTGACCGAGATAGTCCAACTGGATACATGTCCATTTTCAGCGGAGGTCCAGGGAGAAAAGCTCCAATGTAGAATATACAGTAAAAAATCACAAAATTATTACAAGTTACACACAGTTTACAGGCTCCAGTTGAGCAAGCAGATAATATAATCATACATTTTTAAAACAGTATTGACAAATTGACTAGGCAATGTAACATGATTACAGACTATAGAGGAGGATCTAGTCGGGTTTTCAACAAGGACATAGCCAATGAGTTTTAAAGTATAGCTTGAGGCTTTTTTGAACTGAGTGAGAGAGGGTTCAAGAGTAAGATCAGCAGGAAGAGAGTTCCATGTTTTACCAACAGAGTTAACAAACAGAGTGTCCCCAGCAGAGTTGTTGATTTTGGATGTTTGAACGAGTAGTTTATTAGAAGAGCAAAGTGACCTCAGGTTGCTATAAGGGTTGATGATATTTTTAAGTGCAGGCATATTATCAGGGTGGTTGAGAACTTTATGGGCAATTATAAGGTGGTTGTACTGAAGTAGGCTAGGCCATTCTAGCCACCCCAAAAGATTTAGGTTGTGACAGTGGTGGGTCCTATAGGCCGTGCCAGTTGCAAATCTAGCAATATGCTTGTAACAGCTGAAGAGTTTGCTAAGAGTTGATTTGCTCACATTAGTGAGTAGAGGGGAGGCATAGAGAAGAGGGGAGAGTAGATGGGAATGAGTAATATCAGTCCTAGCAAATGGAGTAAGGAAAGGTTTGATGTTATGGAGGAAGCCAAGTTTTTTGTTAATGGTTTTGATAGTTTGATTGACATGGATATCAAATTTGAGGGTGTTGTCTATTATGATGCCTAAGAGTTTGGTTTGCGCATTTGGGGAGATAATGGTACCATTATTAGATTTTTATGGTAAAGAGTTGTGAGGAAGACTTACAGGTTGGGGAGAAAAGAAGCAACTTTGTTTTGTTAGGGTTTAATGTCAGCTGATGGTTAGAGAGCCAGTGTTCAACTATATTGAAAGTATTCTGGGTTAATGTCATTAGATCTGTTGGGGAGGTGGCTGAACAAATCAAGGTGGAGTCATCCGCATATTGGATACAGGTAGCATTTGGGATGACAGTGGGAAGGTCATTAATAAAAAGAGAAAAAAGAAGGGGTCCTAGTATGGAGCCCTGGGGGACACCTAGTGTGATGGGTAGATAGGTTGATAGTTTGTCCTGCCATAGGATGGCTTGTTGTCTACCACACAGGTAAGACTGAAACCATTGAAGTGTATGGCTATTTAGTGAAAATGCCTTAAGGGTGTGCATGAGTATTTGGTGGCTGACAATATCAAAGACCTTGGAGAGATCTAAAAAGAGAGTTGAGGAAAGCTTGGTATTATTTTGGTTATGGTTTATGGTATTAGAGAAGGATAGGAGGGCTGAGGTGGTACTGTGGTGTGGCCTAAAACCATGCTGAGAGTTAGCCAACAGCTTAGTCTGGGTAAGATAATGCATAAGTTGTTTAAGGACACACTTCTCCATAATTTTAGCCAATGGGGACAGAATAGCTATAGGTCTAAAGTTTGACAGTTTGAAGGAGCTGCCTCCTTTATGGAGTGGTATTATATGAGATATTTTCCAAATGGAGGGGATGGTGACATCAGATAAGGTGCTGTTGATTATGATGGAGATGGGGTATGCTATAGCATCTGCTGCTTTTTGCAGATACTCTGGTGGGAGGAGATCAGTTGCTAGAGTAGTTGATTTTAATTTCTTAATTAGAGATCTGATAAGTGATGTAGAAACAGGCTGAAAGCTAAAGTAGAGTGGGGTATTGGCTGTGGCAGAATTTGGGTTGGAGCAGCTGGGTGCCATTTGGCTAGCTAGGGATTGTATAGTCTCTGTGAAGAAACTATTGAAGGTATTTGCAATATCCTCTGGGGATTTATGGTTGGAAGCTGATGGGATAGGAGTGGAAGACTGTCCTGGGTCAAGAAGTTTGTTTATTCCTTCCCAAACCTTTTGAGGTTTGTTGTGATGTTTTTGTTGAAGATGGTAGTAGAAGTTTTTTTTATTCAGTATATTAGATTTTTTGTGTGATTCCTTAGCTGTCAGTATCTGATTTGATCTAGTGGGTGTTTTGTGGCACACCATTTGTCCCATGCCTTATATCTAGCTATGCTTTTAGATTTGGTCTCTTTTGGGAGCCACGGGGCAGTTTTTGTTTTGGTTCTAATGAAGCGATCAGGAGCATGAGAATCAAGAATAGTAAGGAATGTGAAATTAAAGTACGCTACCTTATCATCCAGTGAAAGGTGCTTTAGGATTGACCAATTGCAAGCTTTAAGTTCATTTTGAAAACTGGCGGAGTTGAAGTTCTTATTATTTCTAATGGTTTTAAAGGTGGTCTGGTGGGGGTTGTCCACCTTGTGCTTGATATTGTATGTAAATAAGTGGACACTTAGGTCCTCTGGGAGGGTCCATGACTTGTACATATAAGGGTAGCTGTTGATAAGTATCCAATCTAGGATACTGTATTTGTTATTGGGTTTGCCTATCCTAGTGGGGGAGGATATGAGCTGCATAAAACCGTGTAGGTTGACATGGGTTGTAGATGATTCCGAGGAACAGATGTTCCAATCAATGTTAAAATCTCCAAGCACCATAGTTTCTTGGGGGTAGGTACTGGATAACCAGTGAAAGATGTCCTCTAGGTTGTTTGCATTATTATCTGGGGGAATGTAAACACCGACAATGTTTATGCATTTGTTATTGTTAATCTGTAGTTTTTTAATAAGAATGTCTGCATTATTAAACTGGGGTGGTTGAAGGGAGACTGTAGTAACATCTAGTGTATTTTTATAGAGTACAGCTACCCCAGCACCCTTCCTAGTAGTATGATCTAATCTAAGTATGTGGTACCCTCATGTGGTACTATCTCATTGTCTTTAGTTACTGGTTTTAGTCAGGTCTCAGTAAAACATAATACATCAGGAAGAGTAAACTGCTAAGAGGGCATGCAGATTATGAACCTTGTTGTTTATGCTTCTGATATTTAGTTGGCAGGTCAGGAGAGAATTAGGGGGCCTATTAGTCAGTGTTATGTTAGAAGGAATATTAGTTTGGGAACTGGAATCTGTAGGTGGGGATGGGTCAGGATTTGGGTAGATGTCTCCATCCATTGTCAGACTGTAATGTAAGCTAACTATGAGTTTCATAATTTTGTTTATAATTTTTTGGTAATGTTTAGTTTGGGTGCTGCTATACCTGCGTCTAATCAGTTGGTAGTTTTTAGGAATGGTGGGGTCAGGTATGTGGGGAATTATGAACTGGTCAGTATTGTTTAATATTGATGCTGTAATAGTTTGGGATTTGGGGTAGTGGAAATGTAAGTATGGCTGATTTTCATAGGTGCTCAGGAGATATGGAATGAGTAACATAGGTAACAGCAAAAATAGTAGCAGTTTTTGAGGGGTAACATAGTGCCTGACTGGGGCATTATCTTGGAACTGTATTTGGAGCAGGAGTAAATTAAGAAGACTAGGAAGATTAGTGGCAGGTAGGGTGGTTGGTTTGATCTAGGAGGTTATCTATGATAGGTTATAGTGAAGGGGGGTGTGGTTTTTAGAGCTTTACATTTAGCACTACTGGGGGTGGGTGGAATTTGGAGGCAGGGTAGGGCATGGAGCAAGCCCAAGCACAGCAAGGGTGGGTGGAATTGGGGGCAGGGTGGAGCACAAAGCAAGCCTGAGCACAGCAAGGGTGAGTGTAGTGTGGCCAAACCAAACCACGAGGTACCTGATTTCTGTGCATGAAAGGTAAGTAATTGTAAAATGTTATATTTTTTCTCTAGTTTTATACTGCAGATGTTATAGTTTATTTCTCTAGTTTTATACTGCAGATTGATAGTACAGACATGGGGAGGTAAAAAAAAGATTATATTTGCCACTAGTAGCTCTTTAACTAGCGACCAAATAATTAGCTAAAAACAACACTAAAAAATTCCTAAGGTCTAATGGCTTACCAGTAAGCAGAATTCAAATGCTGATGAGCACTTGTGTCCTGATGGGAGACTAGTAATTTAAAGATGGCTCCATAAACAGCAGGAATCTAATATAGACTTAGTATTGAGGGCAGGGGTAGCAAAAAGGGTGTGAACCAGGTGCAATGCAAAGAAACCAGCCAAACCAGGGCAGCAAGCAGTGGAAAACTATGAGTGAAGGCCTCAGAGGGGGTGAGTAGTAATACAAACTCTACTTGTAAACTGAAGGAGAGAAGAGACAGCAAAGTTTATTAAGGTTAGGAGTGTCTTCACATTGACTTGCTTATTAATAGCCATATATATGTAAATATTTTCATGTGTCATGAATATTATAAATCGTTTTCTATGCAGCTTTAACACATTCTTTGCTTTTTTAATTATTTTTATGCTTTACAAACTACAGAATGATATGCTTGTTGAAATATTTAAGGTATAAGCATTACATGATCATTACCTTGCTATTTAGATCATTGCCTGTTATCAGAGTTGAGTTCTTTACTCTAAAATTACTTCTATCATTTCTGCAAAGAACAAGCACACTGACATTAACATTTAAGGTATTTTATGTTCATCATTCATTTATTTACTGTTATATACTGCGGTGGTGGTGCTGCGGTAGCGCTGTCGCCTCACAGTAAGACGTTGTCCCGTTCGATTCTCAGCTAGAGTGTCTTCTGTCTGGAGACATGTGTGAATGGGCGTACATTCATCGAAGGTTGTGTGTCAGGGCTGGCAACTCAGCATGTAAAAATCTACTGCCAATCATGAGCGGACCGGAGTTCCGCTGTGGCGATCCCTAACCGGGAAAAGCCGAAAGACACAACAACAACCCTTGAGAGTACATTAACTCATGGCAAAAATTCCTAATGCACTCAATAAAGGTTCATAACACATTATTTCTGATGATAATATATATTTTTATTGCTTTCAGTTTATATTTGGAAATTCTCTGGTCTATTGAGAAATAGAGTTTTACTACGACTTAAAATGCTGACATTTTTCAGTAGTTTCTGCTATATATTGTGCATATTGTATTAGCCTACCATTCTTTCAGAAGAAGGAAGGGTAATTCTAAAATGATAAATTCTTGAACAGTGTTTATATGTGTTGCACATTAACCTAAGCAGGTACCTGAGGAAGTCTTATTCAGAAACCTTTGACTACACATTTGATTTATAAGAGATAGACTTAAGTTTGAGTATTGCATGATACAGGGATGAAAACATTGTTGAGTATCATAACACCTGACACTTCACAGTTACTAGCAATGGCTGAGGTTTAGTTGTGACAGTATCATCTCAATTTTATTTAGCAATGTGTCAGCATACATTTGTTCTATTATTCTAGCACACTAAGTATGACATTTCATATTTCATAGGGGGAATTTTCAGTAGTTAATAATTCCTGTTAATCTAGTTATCATTACCTGAATTATATTTGTTTCATGTTTCTATGTCCTAGTTGAAGATATTGCAAGGTCTGGGATTCTACCCAGATGTCATTATTTACTGTTACAGAGTATCTCTAAAAAAGATGGTTTATGCAGTTACGACTGTATTTTTTTCCCTAAAATAGATCTTTGAGGAGAGGTTAAGGTCACTCATATCATCGTGTTTTCCCAACAGATGGACAATATCTTATTTCCAACTTACTTCAACAATTATGAAAGCTTTTTTGGCAAGTAGCCACCCCATCTTAATTTGAATTAATTTATTAAAGTGCGTTTATTCTTTTTTATGATATGTTTTATACAATTCTTACTGTGCTTGTGCTGTAACTATGTCCTATTGCGGAAGTCTTTTCATTTTTTACTTAAAATATAGCTCACACATATCCATTTTCTTAGCTGACTGCTTTGAATTTCTGCCTGCAATTTCACTTACTTTGCAGACATCACAGCATGTTCAGCTGTGTTTCTCTTAAACCCATGCCCCGTGCTATGTCATTTCATGTAGCAAAACTGTTCTGACTCTTATTAATGAATTATACAACACAGCAGATCCACAGTTTTAACTGAGCATTTCATCTCAGTAATATGCGAATTTGCAGTTTTTGCATGACTTTATACCTTGTAAATGACAAATAATTAGCAAGGTCTTTCTAGGCTCTAGAACTTTTGCCTAATTCCTACTATTTTTCTCATTTTCAAGAAAAATAAATGTGTTAAATACCTCAAAGAGCTTATCTGGAGTGAATGAAGAAATCAAGCACAATATATCTTTTTAAGACTCTCTGCTATTCCACTTAAGAAACTGAATTTCTGAAACCAAAGCATCTAGGTGTTTGTTAAATTTCTTTGCAACGCCATGATTCCTGCTGATATAATTCCTAGGGATTGCAGCTGCAGCATCTTCACTGTATGCACTGTACCTGTCTACTATGTATGTATTCTACCTGTGCTCCAAATTTCAGCTGTACATCACAAATCTATTAATTACCTTTATTTTTAAATTAATATTTTTGTTTGTTCTCTCCACTGTAACTGTTGATGTGCTGCATACCACTGTAAAAACATGTCTATTGTAATTTGTGTGTATACTGATCATTTCTAAATATCTAAACATATCTGTAATTTTTCTATGTGGAGCTTTTCTCCCTGGCCCTCTGCTGAAAAAGGGCCTTTTCGGCTCAGTCAGACACACCCAGTTAACAAATGTAAAATAAAATAAAAATAAATAAATATACTTTTAACTTCTGTAAATGTATTTATCTAGTTTTGACATCATGTGGTATCTGAATATTTGTTATGATACTCTAAAAAAAAAAAAAAATACAGGGCAGCACAGTGGTGCAGAGGTTAATGTTGTCGCCTCACAGCAAGAAGTTGTCCAGTTCAATTCTCAGCTGGAGTGCCTTCTGTGTGGAGTCTGCATGTCCTCCCTGCATTTGTGTGGGTTTCCTCCAGGTACTCCAGTTTACTCCCATATTTCAAAGACATGTGTCTGGAGCATTTCTCCCTGGGCCTCCGCTGAAAGCAGGCTCTGTCCTAGTCAGACTTTCCCAGTCAATAAATGTTAAATAAATAAAATAAAAATATATAGCTATACAATCTGTATCCTGCAGCAGATTATTTGACTTAATTTGCAGTAATATGATCTTTAAGTGATAAACAGACCAAGCAAAGAGCTACACATAACTGATATGCTGTATGAGTATTTACTAGAGAAGCAAGAATGATTCTTATAAGAGAAACTGGAGTTCCCAATGACAAAATATGTAAAACCATCCATAGAACGGACCTAGAAACACAATTACTGAAAAAGTTACAATTTGAGGCTAGCCTGAGCATAAATAATTGGGAATGAAGGATGGAAATTTAGTCATATCTTTCTTTTTACGAAAAAATATATTATGCTCAGAGCTCGTGCTTAGTGAAGAGCTAAGGCTACTTTAAAATGATAAAAGTAATATAACATATTACCTCATTGAATTTCTGTAATATAAATACATATTTAACTAAAGAGAGTGGATATAAAATTTGGAGCAAAGAATTATGAATATGTTAATGAGTAGCTACAGGATATTCCATCTTGAAGACAGTCTGAGTAAATGCCCCATGGGGGCTAGAAGCTCGATACACTGTCTGTTATTTACACAGCATTCTGACAGTGTAAAGCTGGGGAGAAGGGTGGAAAACAGTTGAGGGAAGGAAGACAAAGTGAAGTGGGATGTGACTTGTTAGGACTGATGTGTGGGGAAATCTTTAGTGTCGATAAGGAAGGAGAACATGCAGCAGTTAAAAGTTAAACTTGAAAAGGGAAAGTGTGTAAATGTCATGCATTAAAATGAGGCATATAATAAATCTGGAAAGGCATATAGTGGAGAACTGTAAGCAACAAGGAAGGGAGAAGAATCAGCAAATGTAATGAGTTTGTGTGAGGCAACTGTGGACAAGGGTGACTGGACATGAAAAGAATTTAATCTTCTCTTTTGTAATATTTCTTTGTTAAGTTGGTAAGAAAACTGGTTTATTGAAGTTGTTTCCTATCATTTCCTGGGCCACAAGGATGAGGGTAAATGAAATTTAAGTGGACAGTTTAGAGTAGCTAGTCAACCAGCATGCTTTTGAGAAGAACCAGAAAACTCAGGAAAAAGCCACACAGAAACAGGAACCATTTTCAAAACTCACAGAAACCTATCAGGGTTTAGGACTGTACTTTGGGCACTGAAGCTGTGCGGCAGTAAACCATTGAGTTGCTGTACTGCTTCAGATCAAAAGGGATTGCAGATGATAAGCATAAGTGATGGTTGTATATCCCAGGGTTGAAGCCCACAATCCTGAAATGCACAGTCACTGTAACATGATATAGAAGACCAAAATTCTGAAGGCAACAATGTGTAAAAATGCTGAATACTGCGTATCCATACCTGTGTAAACCAAGGAATAAGTGCTAGCATAGGTCCTGCAGGGAACTCAAGTTTAGAAGTTCGACATTGTGGCCTTCACCTTTGTGGTCTTCTGTAGTATGTTACCATGATTATGTATTTCAGGACTGTATCTCAACCTTGTGGTACACACCCTGTAAGTGAATATGTGGTAGTGTTTATTGTGGTAAGCTACACGCACAGACTGCGGGTGAAGAGGGTTATAGCAGGACGAGGAAGAGGCACGGCAAAGAGAGATAATGGAGAAGTACTGGGGTGTGGCATAGCAATGTAGGGGGGCTACAGGAAAAGATGCAGACAATGACACAAAGGACAGGAAAGAAGAAGTGAAAGGAGGGAAAATATGGAACCAAAAAAGATAATTAAAGCTGTGAATATATGCCGCATTTGATAGAGGAACAATAAATGTTTGCTAAAAATGTAACAATTAAATGAAAAGGTGAGGCTGCATGCAGAGAGGAGAAAGGGAAATAAATGGCAGAGGTGTTTCACCTAGATAAACGATTTGATGGAAGTGGTTAGAGCTGCACAGAAGTTGAAATGTGAAGAATGCAGAAGTGCAATTGAAGAAAGTAGCTGGAATGATGAGAGGTGTAAAAATAATGAAACTGGAAAGGAATGGATAGGGAATGGTTTGTGTATATGCATATATGTAAATGTATATATGTATATGTATACACAGAGAGAGGAATGGATAGGGAATGGTTTGTGTATATGCATATATGTATATGTATATATGTATATGTATACACAGAGAGAGGAATGGATAGGGAATGGTTTGTGTATATGCATATATGTATATGTATATATGTATATGTATACAAAGAGAGAGGAATGGATAGGGAATGGTTTGTGTATATGCATATATGTAAATGTATATATGTATATGTATACACAGAGAGAGGAATGGATATGGAATGGTTTGTGTATATGCATATATGTAAATGTATATATGTATATGTATACACAAAGAGAGGAATGGATAGGGAATGGTTTGTGTATATGCATATATGTATATGTATATGTATATGTATATGTATATGTATATATGTATATGTATACACAGAGAGAGGAATGGATAGGGAATGGTTTGTGTATATGCATATATGTAAATGTATATATGTATATGTGTACACAGAGAGAGGAATGGATAGGGAATGGTTTGTGTATATGCATATATGTAAATGTATATGTATATGTTTATATGTATATGTATACACAGAGAGAGGAATGGATAGGGAATGGTTTGTGTATATGCATATATGTAAATGTATATAGGTTTATGTATACACAGAGAGAGGAATGGATAGGGAATGGTTTGTGTATATGCATATATGTAAATGTATATATGTATATGTATACACAGAGAGAGGAATGGAGTGCATACAGGTATCAAAGAGGAAATGAGAACAAGAAAAATATGAAAAGTGAAAGGACATGAGTGGAAGAAAGTCATGGAAAACCAATATGGTAAGATGATTTTTGGTAATGTGAAATTAACAGATAAGGATGATATTTTAGTAGTATTTTACCCCTATGAGGTTACAGAAAAAAAGAGATGGGAGAGGGTGATAAATGATGATATGGAAATCAGGGTGCATGGCCTATATTCATGTTTTGGGAGTCTGTGAGTAAACAAGAAAGGTTGTAGAAAAAAATACTGACGTAAGAAAAACAAAATGCAAGTGGAGTAGCAAACGTCTTAACTGTCCCTGATTTTGTCTCAAATTTTAGCTCTTTCCTTCTTCATTCCTTCAAAATCTACTGACTTTTGAAAAAACAGGGATGAATAATAATTAATAAATACTTACAGGTTATGTCAGAAAATGTATATTAACTCACACCATCTTATTCTGTCAATGTGTCATATTAGCAGTACTAATATTTTCAATCTGTCCCTGATTATTTCTGGACTTGTCCCTGATTTTATTAGTTTTGTCCCTGATTGGTTGAGAACTATGGGGAATAGTGACAAATACATGGAAGTTACATTTTGAACAAGGGTGATGAGAGGGTAGGAAGTGCACAGAAGGTAGTATTTGTAGTAGAAAGATGGATCAAAAGTTGTACAGCATGAAAAGTAACTAAAGTAACTAGATGGAAGAGTAGACTAGAGATGTAAGGGAAGATATTGGGTAGTTTGGAAAATAGTAAAGAAATACATATTTAGAAGGAAGTAAATGATGAAGGATATGGAAGTAAATAGGGGCTGCTATGTTATGGATATTTAGAAAGGACAAAAGAGACAAGACAGAGATAAAGAGTAAAGTAGAGAAGTCAAGGAGAGGGGTACAGAAGTCAAAGACAGGGGTACTATAACAGTAATGGCAGTATGTAAAGGGATTGAGCATGAATTAAGTGGATCAGAAAGAGAAAATAACACTGGAGAGGTGAGTATGTACATTTCTTTTCCTAACCTTTATCAAACACTTTTCATTAGCTCAATTCCTCCACATGCCATAGTGATGCTGTCCCTGTCAATGCCTGGTGTTCATGGTACATTACTGTGCTATTTGTAATACTGTTAATATTAATGGACACCTGTTTATGGCACACTACTGTGGTACTTATAATACTGTTAATATTAATGGGCACCTGTTTATGGCACATTATTGTGGCACTTATAATACTGTTAATAATAATGGGCACATTAATGTGTCACTTACAATACTGTTAATAATAATGGACACTTGTTTATGGTACATTACTATGGTACTTATAATACTGTTAATAATAATAATGGACACCTGTTTATGACACATTACTGTGGTACTTATAATACTGTTAATAATAATAATGGACACCTGTTTATGGCACATTACTGTGGTACTTATAATACTGTTAATAATAATAATGGACACCTGTTCATGGCACATTACTGTGGCATTTGTAATACTGTTAATATTAATGGACACCTGTTTATGGCACATTACTGTGGTATTTGTAATACTGTTAAAATTAATGGACACCTATTTATGGCACATTACTGTGGTATTTGTAATATTGTTAATATTAGTGGACACCTGTTTATGGCACATTACTATGGTACTTATAGTACTGTTAATAATAATAATGGATACCTGTTTATGGCACATTACTGTGGTATTTATAATACTGTTAATATTAATGGACACCTGTTTATGATACATTACTGTGGTACTTATAATACTGTTAATAATAATAGTGGGCACCTGTTTATGGCACATTACTGTGGTACTTATAATACTGTTAATAATAATAATGGACACCTGTTCATGGCACATTACTGTGGTATTTGTAATACTGCTAATATTAATGGACATCTGTTTATGGCACATTACTATGGTATTTGTAATACTGTTAATATTAATGGACACCTGTTTATGGCATATTACTGTGGTATTTGTAATATTGTTAATATTAATGGACACCTGTTTATGGCACATTACTATGGTACTTATAATAATGTTAATAATAATAATGGACACCTGTTTATGACACATTACTATGGTACTTATAGTACTGTTAATAATAATAATGGACACCTGTTTATGGCACATTACTGTGGTACTTATAATACTGTTAATATTAATGGGCACCTGTTTATGGCACATTACTGTGGTACTTATAATACTATTAATAATAATAATGGACACCTGTTCATGGCATATTACTGTGGCATTTGTAATACTGTTAATATTAATGGACACCTGTTTATGCACATTACTGTGGTATTTGTAATCTTGTTAATATTAATGGACACCTGTTTATGGCACATTACTATGGTACTTATAATACTGTTAATAATAATGGACTCCTGTTTATGGCACATTACTGTGGTACTTATAATACTGTTAATATTAATGGACACCTGTTTATAGCACATTACTTTGGTATTTGTAATACTGTTAATATTAATGGACACCTGTTTATGGCACATTACTGTGGTATTTGTAATATTGTTAATATTAATGGACACCTGTTTATGGCACATTACTGTGGTATTTGTAATACTGTTAATATTAATGGACGCCTATTTATGGCACATTACTGTGGTATTTGTAATATTGTTAATATTAGTTGACACCTGTTTATGGCACATTACTATGGTACTTATAGTACTGTTAATAGTAATAATGGACACCTGTTTATGGCACATTACTGTGGTATTTATAATACTGTTAATATTAATGGACACCTGTTTATGATACATTACTGTGGTACTTATAATACTGTTAATAATAATAGTGGGCACCTGTTTATGGCACATTACTGTGGTACTTATAATACTGTTAATAATAATAATGGACACCTGTTCATGGCACATTACTGTGGTATTTGTAATACTGCTAATATTAATGGACATCTGTTTATGGCACATTACTGTGGTATTTGTAATACTGTTAATATTAATGGACACGTGTTTATGGCATATTACTGTGGTATTTGTAATATTGTTAATATTAATGGACACCTGTTTATGGCACATTACTATGGTACTTATAATAATGTTAATAATAATAATGGACACCTGTTTATGACACATTACTGTGGTACTTATAGTACTGTTAATAATAATAATGGACACCTGTTTATGGCACATTACTGTGGTACTTATAATACTATTAATAATAATAATGGGCACCTGTTCATGGCATATTACTGTGGCATTTGTAATACTGTTAATATTAATGGACACCTGTTTATGGCACATTACTGTGGTACTTATAATACCATTAATAATGAACACCTCACTTGAATACTTGTATGCTGCTGTATTTCACTTATTCAAGCAAAAAATAACTGCAACCAGTAAAAGATGTCTATCATGACATAACATAAATGGCAACATGTCAGTTGACTAAGTACTCTTTTAGTGAATGCTAATCCTGTTGATAGCTATTCTACCCCAGTGCCTTGCCAACACAGAGTAAGTGCAGGCTGTATAGAGGGTTTCTCCCCACAAAAATGAGCCTAATTTGTTGTTTGCTGATAGTGTTTTTCAGTGTATGAGTTTTTTTGGAACTCACTGAAAGCTGCATCTGTGAATCTGCACGATTCCAACCTAAACAGTAATAGCAAATATCACATTCACTCACTGTGCCTCACGTATACTAAATGCAGAGTTTGGCTATCTGAAAACATACAAAATTTATAGATCTATTGTGAAACGAATGCCAAAAGGAGAACTCAAATGGTATTGGTGATGCATAGCAGTAAATCACTGCATCTCTTTAACCATGACAAATGTTACAGCAAAGCTAGCATGACTTGCACTGCAAAATGCACTTATCTGATAATTGGCCAGTGTAAATATTCATGAATATGTTTGGCAACATATAATGTACTTTACTCAATATCACTATAACATGTAAGTTGGAAAAAGAAGGGGACAGTATCACAGCTACCTATCAGAGAGGTGGGAGGATGGGACACAACATTCAAGGGGAGGATTAGTCAGGTTCATAGTAAAAAGCAGAACGGTGGGGGGGGAAACAATCCTTGAAAAAGTCTGTCAGCTTAGAAGGTGCCATTAAATGATCACAACTGCAAATCCTTACTAGATACCTCACAAGATGACTAATTATTAAGCTTCTGTTTTTGTAAGCAAATCAAAACAATCAGAAAGATGACAGTTTTACAAACTATCTAATCTGAAAATAACAGCTTAAAAGGTCGGGGAGGGTCAAATGTCCATGCTGCTCATATTCCCTTGCTACATTCTTATTAAACAGAAGGCATATGGTAAGTAAGTGGAAATCTATAGGATAGGTTTAGCAGGGAAATAAAGGGTGAAAGCATATATCTGAATATAATTGTACCTGCTTGCAGTTCAGAATATGTCTACTTTAGGGAATAATAAAAGAGAAGTAGGAAGAGCATTCCACAGGTGTATTTAATATGTCTCCAGGTATGGTAACAAACACATGTAAGATGTATGTGTTATATGGAAATGAGTGTATGAATGCCTTTATGTGTGACAGATGAATTATATGTCAGTCCACATTAGGAGAAGTGAATTATGTTAATGAACTGTAATTCAGAATATATGAGGATATGATGACTATTAGATACTCCAGCGGTATATGTGGGGAATAGCTAGCATACTATAAAGTGAGTGAGCAAGGAGTTTTGCCTACAAAATTAAATGTTAGACTAAAATCGGTTTTCCAGGTGAATTATAAAGTATTATATATGTCTGTAAATGTTTAGTAATTGTAACAGGTGGACTGCATTTGTGTATAGATACAGTGAATATTTCTAGAATTCAGTAAAAATAACAAAGCATGATAGACCCATTTTGCCTGCATTTACCAAGATCTGATGTTGTTGTTGTTTGCCTTTCGGCTTTTTCCCAGTAAGGGGTTGCCACAGCGGATCTCCGGTCCGCTAATGATTGGCAGTAGATTTTTTTACGAAATGCCGAGGTGCCAGCTCGACGCCCAACCTTCAACGAAGGCACGCCCATTTATATACGCATGTCTTTCGAACGCTACCCAACCATGGGGAGGACATGCAGACTCCACACAGAAGGCACTCCCAAGCCAAGCCGAGAATCGAATGGGAGAACCTCTTGCTGTGAGGTAACAACTCTACCGCTGTACCACTGTGGCACACATTTACTAAGATCTGATATTGAAACCAAATGCAGAGTGCATTCTAGTCATGCTGCCTGCCTTACTGTTGCGTTAGAATTGTGCATTCTATTGGTTTCTGTAATCTGTTTGCACTGTTGCGTTACAATTGTGCATTCTACTGGTTTCTGTAATCTGTTTGCAGACGTATGTATTTATGAGAATTATGTGTTCTACTGGTTTCTGTAATCTGTTTGCAGACGTTTATATATTTACTTTCTTTGTTTGTTTGCCTGGCAAGTTGACTGGACCAAGAAATATTTTCTGCCATGAACTGCGCTGGGGAGTAGCCACAAGAACTGCACAAATTTTAGAACATTTACTTTCATTTTGTACTAATTTCTACAACTTTCTACAACTTTATCATTTAAAGTATGTGACTTAAAAATCATCTCAGTGGAATTAAATTGCAGCAGTTATTTCAACAGTTTCCAGGCAATGAATGTTAGATAGCTAAACCATGTTATTCATATTTCTAATGTATCTTCTTAAGTCAAGATCCCTGAAACTAATTCAGACACCCATGAAAAGTGGTCCACCAGGGGTACTTTACTGCCACCTTTTTGCAGCATTTCATTACCTTCCTGTTGGCCAGTGTAAATCTAGAACAGGCTGAGCTGTGCTTCTTTGTCTTCAAAATCATTATGCTGTATTCTATCACTCAGGCAAAACTTTGCTATGACAACAGAGATTCTAAGCAATTTGGAATTTAAACTGTATTTCAGTCAGATGGCAAGTGATTCTTGCATTTTGTGCCACTGGCTAGTATATTCCCATGCTGCATACTACACTGGCATGATATGCAAGAGTTATTTTTTCTCTATATGTTATCAATATTATTTAAATGTTGACATTATTTTTCTGTTTTATGTTTAAATAATGATAACCAACCTATGTGGCTAACAAACAGTCAAATAAATAAATAATTTGGTACACAGATAATGATTCAATGAGTGCTATTTATTATAAATTATACAATTTTATTTAAACATTTAGTATTCATGTATATTTGAAACATTGCCTAGGTATGAGAACATAAGAGATTTATATCAAAAATGTATTTTTTTGGAAAAACACAACTCTGCTGCATGAGTACTTTTTTTCTTTAACAGCTGCTGGCTCTTCGGTCTCATGAAAACTGTTGCTTAGTATACCACAGCGCTGATTTGTAGAGTGACTGTGCTGAGATTAGCTCTGAAGGTACTGATAAAGGCAGTCTAGAATCTGTTTTTACGCTGCTTAGTCCTAAGGGTGTCTGTACTCCCCTGCTACTGGTATGATCTAATGATTTCTTTTCAGAGAGCTTTAATATGTTGGCCCCCAAGCAGCAATCAATCAGCAAATACATTAACACTCAGTGACACTGAAACCTTATGCTGTGTATTGATTACAGCCAACTTCACTTTAGGAAATAGAAGAAAATGAAATGAATCAGACTTTACTGTGCAATTCATATACAGAGCATTTTCATTTAAATGCCTGGAACCAGGCACTGTACAGAATGTGAAATGGATAGCTAATGAGTATACATTTTATATATATAAAATAAATAACTATATGACATATAACACTATGACAAAACAACAGTCATATTAAGTAAACATAACAATCAATAGTCATGCAAATAGGACTTTAATGAGCAGTTAACAATTGTTAGTAGAATATAGGTTCAAAGGTTCATAGTTATATATTAGGCTAGCTCCCCTTGAAGGCCATTTTAAGTGTAACCAGTTTCCCTTCTTGTGCTCAAATTAACCTATTCCACTTGGTTAGAAATTGGCCTACCCCCTTCCCATGGTCAATAATTACATATTAACCCTGTTGAGAATAACTGGGTTCATAACATAGATAATTTTGGGAGACCCATGCATGAGACAAAGTATTTAGGAGCTGCCTCTGTCCACTAGTAGTACAGGAAGCAGTCTTGGGGTAAAAGTTCTGTTTCCCAATCATAGATCCTAGTTCTCCTTGAATATGGACAGGGATGAACTTTGTTTTATGTGGACTGGGAGTCTGTTCCATAGTAGCAGTATCCTCTGTGAGATAAACCTATCCCTACAAACCATTCTGTTGATGTTGCAGAAGAGGTTTTGATCCCTAGACCGAGTATTTTTGATGCCTTTTCACTTGCTGATGAGCAGTAAATCCATCAGTAATGGGTCAGAAAATGCCTTGTATGGCAGACACCGGTCACCTCTTAGCAGTCCGTAAGATACCGAGTATAGTGTCAGGGTTTTGAGTTGGTCCATACAGGATATGTTATTTAAGCCTTGTATCCTTTTGGTAAGATGTCTTTGTGGGCATTCCAACTGTTGCATGTGTCTGGACAGATAGATACCAAAGGGGTAATTATATTCAATGACTGCCCTAATGAGGGCTGAGTAAAGGGGGGCAATGACATCACTAGATCTAGACACAATCCCTTTGTTTATAAGCTGTGCAATATAGAATGACTTTCTTACAAGAATGGACACGTCAGCCAAAAGTTAGGTCACCATCTACTTAAGTTCCCAAATCCTGGACATCTGGGTCAGCTCTTAGGGGATATATTGCCAGTGTGATAGTTCTCTGAGGTTCATGACTTCCCAAAGGCTACAATAATATATATTCTTGCACTTATTGTCAGTCCATGAGTTTGGCACAAGTTATTTATTTGGGACAAACCACCTGCTAAATCATTTGGGGATCTAATGACTAGTCCGAGCTTGTTATCTGCAGACTTAGTCAGAGCTTTTTGGGACTGGCTTTTACTTCACAAAAGTAGATGCCAAACAGGAGCAGTCCCCGCACAGAACTCTGGGGAACCCCACTGATTACTGTTCTCTTTGTGAAGATAGCTTCCCTTATTTTGATTTTCTGCATCCTATCTGTGAGCCAGTTGGCAATCCACTGGGTGACATAGGAGTTTATTCCCAGTTTATTTAGCTTTTTTACTATGCCTGATTGGGGAATTGTGTCAAAAGCTTTGGCCAGATCAAGGCATGTGGCAAGTACTGCTTTGCCTTCATTTATTGCTTTGCTGACCTTTTCAAAAAATATACTAGGTAGAGTAAGGATGATCTGCCCTTGATCGATACAAAATGAGATGGGTCCAGTGTTAAAAGGTTTCCTATGTCCTGACTGATTAGTTCCATGATAAGTCTTTCCTTTTCCCCATCCACTGGTCTACATTGCACTTAAACTGGGTAATAGATGAACTCAGCTTCGCATGGATGGGAAGTCTGTACCCATAGGAGGGGCAGTTTCTGGGAAACATATTTTTCTCTCCAGCATGTTTTGTTTTAGTCACAGACAGAATTTAGGTCCCTAGACCTTGTATTTCTGGTACTGTTTGACTTATGACTTTGTAGGAGACTCATAAGTATGGAGTTTGCCTTGTAAGCCAGGGATAGGTCACCCTTCAGTAACCTATAGGAAACTGAGTAAAGTAAAAGGGTTTTAATGTGTGCTGCACAAGTCAGATTTCTTTTGCCTTGTATTCTTTTGATAAGGAACCTCTGCAGTCACTCTAGTTGCTGCATATGCCTGGCTAGCTACATACCAAAGGAAGCATTGTAAACTATAATTCATCTGATAAGGGCAGAGTACAGTGGAATAATGACCTCTCTGGACCTAGATGCCATGCACTTACTTATAAGTTGCGCAACATAAAGGATTTCCGCACCACTGTGGTCATGTGGTGGTTGAAAGTAAGGCTATTTTCTATGTGCACACCCATATCCCTGACCACTGGGTCAACTCTTAGAGGCATATTATCAACACAGTCATTAGCTGGGATTGTTGACTTCAAAAAGGGAACAATTATACATTTCTTAGCATTGAGTTTAAGACCATGGCGTTGGCACCATTTGTTAGTCAGCAATAGACCTTCTTGAAGAATGTTAGTGTCTGCAAAGGATACGATGATAACCTCCAGCTTGCAATCATCTGCAAACTTAGTTAGCTGTAAACCTTCAGTATTTGCTTCCAGTTCAGAGAAATAGATGCTAAAAAGGAATGGACCCAGTAATGAGCCCTAGGGGACTCTGCTAGTGACCAGCCTGTTGGTGGAGGTGGCCTCACCTATTTTGACCTCCTGGGACCAATCAGTGAGCCAGTTGGCTATCCAGTGGGTGATAAAAGGGTTTATACCTAAATTAGTCAGCTTGGTAATAATGCCTGAGTGGGGTATTGTATCAAAAGCCTTTGCCAGGTCAAAGTAAGCTGTGTGCACAGTCTTACCTTCATCCAATACTTTGGTTACCCTCTCAAAATGTCCACCAGATTTAAAGGGCATGGCCTTTCTTTAACAAAGCTGAACTATAATGGGTCCAACATTTGCAGGTTACCTATGTCCTCATTTATCATGTCTGTGATGAATCTTTCCATAGCCTTATATATGATGCTGGTAAGACTTATTGGGCTGTAGTTATCCAGATCAGTAGTTCGGCCTCCTTTGTACAAGAGAATGACTGCAGCCACCTTCCATTCCTTGGGCACAAAACCTGACTGTAGGTTCCAGTTGAAAAGTGATTCAAGTGGACAAGAGAGATCATGATCTTGCTATTTATTAAACATCCTGAGATGTTATCAAGGCCCATTGATGCAGTGTTTTGGACCTTGGAAAGTGCATTGATGACGTGTTACCTAGTAATGGTTGGGAGGATTGTAGTATATGGTATTTCCTTTGCACTATCGGGGGAGAAATTTGAGCTGAACCTGTCAGCCAAAAGGTTGACATTGGCCTATGGTTCAGTGTGAGTGAAATCATTTATATTAGTTTCTGCACATTGTTGTGCATTTCTCCTGAGGTTATGGACATATCTGTAAAAAGCAGGGAGTGGAGTTCCTTGTTAAGACTTCTAGCATTGAGCAGTACCACCTTCAGATATTCCTTCATATGTTCAGTTAAGTTGGTAGGTTTATCAGTTTGGCATTGCCTACAAAATGCACTATGGGAGTGGAAAATGTCTTTGCCAATATTCAAAAACCTAGAAGGGATAAGTGCAGACCATCCCTGGCAAAGCAATGTGGTCTGTTAACAATGTCCTCTAAAGCTGTCAAATATTGTACCCCCTTGGACTGACACTAGAAGCTAAGCCAGTTGTTAAAATCAATCATTTTCTGTTGGTAATGTGGCTTCGTCCTTGGAGAAGGTAGTATGCTGCTCAGTGCCAGGGACATACCTGCCTGAGACACATAATCAATGAGCTTGATCATGTCTTGCTTCATAAAGTCAATGGAGGTAGTGTGGAAGTGTGTGTGTGTGTGTGTGTGTGTCAGCTACTTGGGCAGGGACACGAAGCACTGGTTGGACAGACAGGGTGCTGGAGGTTTTGACATGACCACTCGGCTGAGATATTAACCCTATAGCTGTGCCAGTGGGGAGTCTTATTGGGGATCTGGAGAGAGAGGGAGAAACCAGCACCAGACTGACTGTGATCTTCGAGTACTCTTGAGGGAAATTGTACTTTACTGTGTGTATACTGTTCATCCTCCCGATGTGCATGTCCTTCACTGGTGTTAGTGGTGAGGATTGAGTCTCCTTGATTACTGGGCCAGTGCATGGACATCACATTGTAAACTAGGGGTCATGAGTTTAAATCTCAGTAAGGCATCTGCTTGTGATTTGGGAAAGGCTAGCATAATTGTTAAGGTCTTAACCTCACTGATACAAGATACAAAGTTTGATTCTGACCTCTGGTTATTTCATACGATTGTAATAATTTGTAGACTGATAGCCTAGTATTTATCTATGAAGTCATCATCTTAACAAAATCTCATTTGCAAAACATCTTGAAAATAATTCTTCTCACTCCTGCAAAGGCTATATGACAATATCCTTCCTTCGATGACATTGTGATGCAGCCAGATATCTGCTTGAGAACAAGTGGATGAAGACATTCATAAATAATGGGCCATAAATCTATCTCAGCTCTGTGCAGTCAAAACCATATGGTGGAACCCATTGCAACACCCTGCCTCTTAACTTCTTGGCTCAAATCAGAGACAAAGACCTATAAATCAGAAACTGATTTTAATTGTTTCTGTTATATAGCTAGAAAGCTGGAATAAAAAGCTTTGCATTAGCAAGCATTTTCAGAAGGATATATAGTCTGAAAGTCCCGCCCGTCATTATTTAATAACTGCAACCCACAACAATTTCCCAAAAAGCCAGACATTCCACCAGCAACGGACAAAATACCAATCAACTTCTTTGCTCAAGAATTCATGGCAAACCTAAAAATAATGTGAAGATAAAGACCCAGATTTGCAATACCTTTGTCATTTACCTATTTACTAACCAGATAATCTCACTGTACAAAATGTCCCTTTTCAGGGATGACCTAGGAGCACTGTGCAAGTGACCTATGCCAAATCACACAGTAGGCAAATGAAGGCAGAAGGATTCAAATCCGTTACTTTTGATGGCAGGAAACAGGTTCTTAACAGCTCAGAGCCATAACTGGCAGAAAGCTCTAACTTGAAATGTATTTTCTTAACAAAAGCTATGCAACTTTAATTGCTTGCTGCTAAAAATCATCAAAATGGATTAATCACAAAGCTGTCTTCTGTAGTCCAAGATCTAAGTCCTGTAGTATGACAGTAGTCTAAGGGCTTTCTCAGTTCCCTGATCCTATCACTTAATTGCTGCTAAAAGCTAAGCTACATCTCCTCAGCCTATATTTGCAGTATATGGTCCAAGACTGATCTGATCTCATAAAATCAAATTCCCACACATCAAATCTCCTGCTCACCAAAGGTCTTTTGGGCTATGCAGGTGCAATAGCGATGGGCTTCCAAGCAGATATGCTTCCATTGATGAAGCTGAAGTCTTCTGGGATAATGCAAGGCCAGTCCCCCAGCCAGAACCAGGTCCTGTGCAGCTGCCTAGGTCACTTTCTGCTGGATCCATCCTTGATCTCAAGTTGTATGCTCATCATTACACCAGAAAGGACCTGCTTGAAATAACTTTGAAAGTGCTATGGATGCAAAGTATTAGAAAGAGAAGGAAGAAGAACAAGCCTAATAATGTAGCTGTTGCACCCTTGCCCTGATTGTGGTGCCTCTCAGAGAGACATAGGGTCAGAATTTAGCCTATGTAACTGACACATATGCAAGGTTGACCACATGGAAGTATTCCACCTGAGATGTGGCACAAATAATGGTGGCAATACAACACATAGTCCTGTACAAATGTGTAGGTGCAGAGGTACCCAGATACCCACAATCGTTGTATGTATGGTCATCACATGGTTAGATGACACTGTTGTGTATGCTTGTGAAGGTATACTGGAGCATATGGTATTGCATGTGATACCATGGCATATACAGGGTGGGATGTTGCCATGGCCCTATATACCTGCAAGACCATATAGGGGGGCAAACATAGCAACATTCAGGTGGATACAGTAAGAAGACACTGTAAACAGTAACATATGCATGATTTAGGCTTCTATAAGCATCCACTAAATGGCATGTTTTTGTGACAGGGTTGCAAGTGTGGCTCTGACCACCCAGGGAAGGCAGCAGGTGGAGAAGTTCATATGCCAGGAGAATGAAACATTACTGCCTACTGACCAAAGATGGTCAAAGATGTTGCAGACTAATGAGTCAGGAATCAATTTTGGCATGGTATGGTCATGCTTGGTGGCATTCTTTTGGATCCCTCTTGGGGCACCTGCTCAGAATGATCCTGCGAGTTCAAGTAGTCCAACCCTATCCCTGCCAGGGAATGGATCCAGCCATGACACAGCTAGCTGGCACAGTGCACATTGACAATGGCCTAGAAGCACCCAACTCTGTAATTAGAAAATGTGATGACTAATACTGAATGATCTCCCAGCAGAGTATTCATGTACTGCATTCACTTCCAGAGACCATACCCCATATTGTAGTGCATTACTCACCTACAATAATGTCCCTCAAACCTATGCAAATGACTGTGTCATGCTCAGTATGCTTCTTGTGAAGGTTTGTTGATGTCTGATGAACACTATAGCCAGACCACACTCTCCCTTCATTGCAAGAGTGCTACAGAGCATGCATCATATTATCCTGTGTTGTCTATGTCATGGTCCATAGCTGTGCTCCAGATGACACTGTTTTGCCACTACTCCAATGAAATGTCTCATTACTGCTTCAGATGTGGCTCTGCACCACACTGTAATCCCCTATATCTCCTCTCCACCCTACTACTGCTGCTGTATCAGCTATGGCCTTTTTTGGCATGCTGCTGTTGGCCTGTACCAGCCATTTATACAAGACCATATTTTGTGCATGACATCAAAAACAAATATTTTGCTGCATGTCTCTGGACTATATACTAAGGCAATACCAGCAGTACCTAAACAGCAAAATATATGCTTCACTAGGCCAAAGATTCATTCAGCATGGGTTACATTGTATTATATTTCTGTTGCTGTTTGTGGGTTACAAATGCAGTTCATCATCGATGGTTGATGGTTATATCTGGCAGAACCTGCACCATACAATGCACCATATTATATGTGGCATGTTCCCATCATGCCTACAACCTGCACATATGGACCATGCTATTTAGTGTGTGTGTGTGTGTGTGTGTGTGTGTGTGTGTGTGTGTGTGTGTGTGTGTGTGTGTGTGTGTGTGCTCACCTACTACCTAGGTGAACATGTGGGAAGCCCCCTCACTGGAGCCCTCACTATAGATGAGTTTTTACCATATTTTTGAATCATGTGAACTACTGCCTAGGTGGTGCAGTGGACAGGTGCAGTGATACCAGGGAGTGGTGCCCATTCCTATTTGTCTATTTCTATTCCTCTGCAGTAAACAGGCCTTAATAATAACATGGATACAATTTACGGTACCCAGAACTTCAGGGAAGTGTGCAATCTCACTGAATACATGCATAGTGTTGGTTCTCTCTTCTGCTGTCCTTGGAAACCTGATATGATCCTCCACAAGTTGGAGAATGATGTCGGGGAATTAAGTAACTACAAGTCAGAGTACTGTACTATACCTAAAGTATCTTCCCCAGGTCACTGGAAGGTCTGTGTAGCTACCATGGTCAGTTGTGGCCCCAGGAATGGGCATGCCAAGCATATCTCTTGATTCCACTTGTGGGTCTCACAGTTCATCTAGGTCCTACAATGCATTCCTGTCCATTCTGGACTGATTGATTATGTCCTGATATGTCATGTGATGATATGTGAACTTCTGCCTCTACCATCTATGTTGCTGTGCATGTCTATGAAGTTCAACATTTGTGACAGCAGCTGTGCTTAATGTGGCTCCTGCACTGTACACCATAATCTAGGTGAACACGAGTGCACAGCATTGCATGTTTTGCATCTCTGAATTGCTCAGTCATGTTGCTTTCCCTACATTTCCATATTTTGTGGTGCTCATTTGAATGGGAATTCTCAGTTATATGTCATTATGTACTCATTGGCAATTGCTGCATATTGTACTTTTCAAAGATTGTGATTTCTTGAAAATATTGTCTTTGAATCACTCACAGCCTCTATAGGACTGCTACAGGAGCTATTTCACACTTCGTGTTGTGTCCACCTAAGAATCTCTGCCAGAATATTTTATTAAGACTTTGTAAAAACTATATCAACAAAGATAAAGCATGAATGATGAATGAAAAATACCATCAAAGTGCAGCAAACATTTTAATAACATAGATATAATCGAGGAAAAATGTTTTATACACTGTTTTTTGCAAAAGTGTGTAGAGTTGTACCTTTGCTGCACAAACATACTTATTACACTCAAGGACAAATTTTCTGCATAAATAATTATAGCACCATTCTGTTCACCAATATATAAATGTTTACAGCTTCTAGTATTCTGAATGGATTTGAAGCAGATTTAAACTGTAAATGAACAGTTTCAAAACACTCTGTCAAGGAATACGTAGATAAATGCTTGCCTTGATATTCTCACACAAAAAATATTTTATGAAACTGTCATTACGCTATTGTGGTAAAAGGGGACACAAGTTTACAGAAGTGTTTTGTGGTTAAGAGTATGATCCTTCATCTGTTAAGCTTTCTGCCACATACTCTCTCCTCTCACTTACTCCCAATCCACTATCTTAATACTCTCCCATTAATTTAATCCTTCACTCACTTCCCCTCCTCTTTGGGAATTTTATTCAACATCTTCCTTACTTTATCACTTTGACTTCTATGTTTACATGTTTTACTCCATCTATCTCACTTTATTACCTCTTTCATGATACTGTCCCACGTTCTCATTACTTATTATTTCTTTTTCTATCCTTCCTTTTTCCTGCTTCTCTCCAAGCATGCTTACTTGTCCATTCTGCCCTTTCTATATATTCCAGTCATGAATGCAACTTAGTTTTCGTTGTTAATGTTTATCTAGTATTGTATTATTTCTGTTTTGTATTTCTTTGCATGTGTTTGTATACCTCAGCAATGTCTTCATCTATAGTTCTACTCTATCTTCGATTTATCTGTAAACGTGCTATGCTATTTATTTGTTATTTAGTCCTGGGTGGAGACTAAAATAGGTTTTTTTGGACTGGTGTGTTCTATCTCAGTTGAGAAATTTTAATAAATGAATACAGTACAGATAGACCTTCTGAAAATGTATAAAATATTAAATGTAAAAAGTTAATGGGGTGATGAAAAAGGATGAAATTCATATTATGGTCAATGTTGAAAAAGTTCTGGAAATCCCAAGAGAAAAATTAATATTGGTTACCATGTTAGGAGAATGTAAAACACATGTGCAAGAGTTATGTTATGTATAGCTAATCCAGAAAATGGATATTTGAGCTGAAAAATACATGCATACATACTGGATACTGGAGATCAGGCATTGTACTTATTCCAAACTACATCTCATATCTGAAACATTTATTCCTCAAGTCCTCATCTGACAGTTACTTAAGATGTTCAAGATTATCAGTCAACTTGGGGTCTATATTAGAACACCGAAGTATTAAAACTTCTAATGTATTAATATCGACCCCTATTCAGTGAACGCTGACAATATCGAACATGCAGAACAGTGAATTTTTTCCCAAGCAAATATTCACTGTTCCGACACACATATACACAACACAAGCACACCACACAAACAGCAATTCACACACATACATATAAAATCCTACATCTAACCCTACACTAAACTATACATACACTACTATCTATCCACTTACCTTAACCCAAACCCTAACCCTAAGGTCCGTCATTATCACATACTCACCTCACCCGCACCCTAACCCCAACTCACCTACCCCACCCTAACCCTCACGTCCACACAATCGCACACCAACCCGACCCATAACTTTCCACCGCAGTGCTGAAAACAGCGAAGCCAAAGAAACAACCAACCAAAATCTTTCCCTAGGAAGACATTCAGTGTTCTGCAGCTTCACTGTTTTCAGCGTTCGCTGAATAGGGGTCGATATTAGAACATTCAAAGTTTTAAAACTTCGATGTTCTAATATAGACCTGTCAACTTTTATTTCTGGTCACTTACTCAACAAGACAGTACCACTTTTTCCCCACTGTCTTTTTTTTTCCTACAAAACTTTATTTTGAAACCACACAATGAATAAAACTATTTCCTGTTCTATATTTGGTGATGTATGTTGCTATATCTATGCTGACACTTTCCCATTTAATGAATGGAGTCCCCAAAATAATATTAGCACTTCCTCTAAATTTGCTATAAAGTTGGAGAAGATCATGTGCACAGGGATAAAAAAAATCAAATAGCCAAAAAGAAGAGACATAACAATAATGTCTACTAAACTGCTCAAATCAGGTCATATGAGATACGGTTTCACTTTAGAAGCTCGAGATACTGAAATCTCACATTTAAGTATCTAGAGACCAGAAGCGTGAAAGTGCAATTGCTTGAAACTGCATATTGTCGAATGTTAGTTTGCCGAATCCGTAGTATATGTGGTGTGTGCTGTTTTTCCCGGTATGCTGTCACTTTAATGTAATTGGTTTCCAGGCAGGAAACATGGCAGCCGACATTTGGTTATGTTAGGATGATTAGGTAGGTTTACAAATTTTAGGTTTTGTGTAGGAGTGTGGTTTGGTGTAAAGTTTTTGGGAACTTTTAGAAGTTGGTTTTGGGTAGATAGGTGTGAGTGTGTGTGTGTGTGTGTGTGTGTGTGTGTGTGTGTGTGTGTGTGTGTGTGTGTGTGTGTGTATAAGTGTTGAAAGTGTTGTGTTTTTTATGTGTGTAGTGTGTGTGTTTTTCGTGAGATAGATATAATAGTGTGGAATGGGAGAGTAGTGCGCGTTACTTTAGGTTTGTCTTTTTTTGTGTTAGTACGACCTCAGAGTTGGTATATATAAGTAGTGGGGTATGGGGGGTCCAGGGGGTGCTTGCCCCCTTGCTTATACATATGGTAGTGGTATGCATGTTGTTTTTTGTTGTTTTAGTGTATTTATGTCGAGGGTGGGTTGGGTTATGTTTTTGGAGTGTTATTTTCAAAGTTATGGGTGTAGGTTTTTGGGTTTTCTTGTTTTTGCAGTTTCTGTGTTTTGGTCTCGAGATACTGAAATTTGAGATTTCAGTATCTCAAGCTTGTAAAGTGAATCTAAGATACTACTGCCCTTACTGATAAAGCCCATTTAAAGGCACAGTTGCTATATATATATATATATATATATATATATATATATATATATATATATATATATATATATATACATATGTATTAAAATAATCTAAACAGCATAATAGCAACAGCAAAACATTGACAAAAAATATCTAAACTCAAAAATATCTCAACACAAAATATCTACAAAATCAAAGAGTCATTGGGAAGTGTTTATGCACCACCCACTGTTGCGTGATCTTGGAGTTGGTATATATAATTAGCAGGGGGTGTGGGTGGCACAACCCCCCCATGGGGTGCAAGGTGTCTTACCCTGCAAAAACATTGCTTTTAGATATGTCTTGATTTTGTTGATATTTTGTGTTTAGATATTTTTTCAGTTTAGATATTTTTGAAAATTTTAAAGCAAGTCTACCACAGTGCTGTAAATAAAAAATACTATAAAAGTACGCGGTTTAGTACTTTCATCTTTATTATGTTAGACATCTTCAGATCCTAATACTCAATTACATTACCAAGTATTTAAAAACTTGTTCCTAGTTCATGACCCCATTCTTAAGGGTGCATTATCAAAACCATTATACTTAACCAACGAGCATATGCATAATCATACATACAAACTCAAACACACTCTTAATTAACATCATTTTATATTTTAACACACTACTATCTATACTATCATTTAAACCATTTTTTATAGAAACATTAGTTAATAGCCGCCATTTTAATTCTTTCCTTTCTAGAATGTTTTTTTCAGTCACCTCCTCTTATATTTATAAAACCTTTTTCCAAAACTAAAGCTAAGAATCAGCATGGTGTATCTTCAAATGTTTATATATAGCATTATTTATATCTCTGATTTTAATGTTATACCCAATCTATATGCATGTTCCTAATTTGTTAGTTTTCACTGTATAAAATGCTTAGAATTGAAGCACCATGAACACCCTGAAGTTTAATTAGCTTAAACCATCAGACAGTGTACAGGGTCGAATTATGCACATCAAAACAACTAGAAAAAAATATGAAAGAATAGTCTTTTGAACTATTTGAGCTAAGCTAAAACACCAAGTAGTAGTAGTGAGAAATATTTGTAAATTAAATGGCAAATAGTAGTAAAAAATCTGGTTTTGATCAAATTTCTTCACTTTTGTGAATAAAAACAGCTTCATGTTCTTCACACCAAAACAATAAATCTTCCTTGTTGAGATTAAAAAGAGTTTCACTTCTTAGTAGCAAAACAGCAAATCTTTATTGGGTAAAACTTATATAAATCAGCAGATAAGCACTGTGCTTATGTAAATTAACTAGAAATAAATGGTGTGTTTCCACATATTTCAAAAACAAAGAAAACATCAACATTCTATTTAATTCTATATAAACATATAATTATGATTGGTTAAAACTTGAATATCTCTTAGATTATATATTAGAATATAGGTGGTTTTAATATTCCAGTGGTTATTTTACTTCCAGCTTCTGTGTGATTGAATGGAGTGTTTGCAGCCAGGAAATTCAGTAGTAAAACTTGAGTGAGAGAACTTTGAAAGACTGGTGTGCTGTAGGACTTATAAATGCACCTATGAGCATATAATAATTGGGGTCCATATGTTTGGTGGTTCTTATAGATACATAAATGTGTACCATTAGGTGTTAAACATCTAATCACTATGTAGACTAACTTGTCTAAAACACGTACTACACTATCCATTGTCTGTGTGATTGGATAGAGAAAATGTATGTGGGAAATCTGGAACTAAAATCTGACTGGGTAAAAAATTGAAAATTAAAAGCGCTGCAGACAAGCTACGTTTATTAATTTTTAACATACAGGGACATTTTAAGTGGGACCATTTTCCTTATTATTTAAATTCTCCTATTTATTTTGAAATATTTATTGTTATTTAACTGATAATCTGCTGTAAACCAACAAGAACAACATTTACTTTCTCTATAAAAATACTAATCACACATAACCCAAATTATGAAGTCTTCACTAATGTTTGTTATAAGACACATAGCAGACCTGCATTTCAATGGGTCACCCAGTCAGATTTTACTTCCTGATTTAATGGGACTATGGAATTGATTTTGATTTCAATGGAGACAGCTTTATGATCAGAACTTACCAGGGAGGATGTGACATTGGGGGTGCAGTGTTCTCCCATATTTTCAAGCATGAGGTGCAGTATGTTGGAGCTTCTAGTGGACATATTCACTATCTAGTCAGGGGTGTTTGTATTTACAAAGTCCATACATCTCTGTATATGTACATTTGAGGCCATGTAGGATACCCAGTCTATAACTAGGGTGCTAGGTTAGGTAGTAGGTTTCTCTAATGGGTCCAAGAATGCATTGTGAGCTTCTTGGGACATGGAGAGTGGCCTGAAGCTGGCTAGGATATGGGACGGGGTTTTGTCTATGGTGATTTGCATGTGGAGGAACTCCAGTGCATCATCCTGTTTGACCACCTTAGAGGTATGCTTGTTACTGATGTATACTTAGACACCTCCTCCTTTTGTTCTTTTCTGTGCAGCTACTGATCTAAAAGTGTGGAAGGCACTGGAACCTTGCACTGCTGGGGTAGCCTCTGCCACTTTAAACCATGTCTTAGTAACTGCACAGATGCCTATACTCTTGAGTGTGAGGAGGGCTTTGAGGGAGTGTATTTTTTTTGTTTGTTTGTTTAGGCTCCTGGCATTGAGCAGTAACACCTTGAGTTTCAGTTGAGTTGATTTTGCTATGCCGGTAGGTTTATTGATTTGGCATTGCCTAACAAAAGGCACTATGGGGGTGAATAAAGTTTTAGCCCGTATTTGAAAGCCTAGAGGGAAGAGGTGCAGATGATCTTTGGCAAAGCAACATGGTTTGTAAACCATGTCCTCCCAAGCTAAGAAACATTAGATCCCGTTAAAATGATGCCACAAAGACTGACAGTTGTTAAATCAATCACTTTTGCTCATATTGTGCCATCATCTTTGGTGATGGTAATATGCTGCTCAACGCTAGGCTCATATCAGCATGAGACACATAGTCTGAAAGACAGAGCTATGGTTCTTTACACCTACATGAACTATGATGCAATCATCAAACACGAATGTACTGGAACAGCCAACGGTTATCGCCAAAATGGACCCACAATATCTGCTCCAAAATGATTCACAAAGCACCAGCACTCCACTGTTCGAAAATCCAACGTACTTCTTTTATTAATACATACAAAATAAAATAAAAGTTAAGCGCTTTCATCTGATTAAGACTTCTTCAGAACTCACTTTCTACATCATACATTCACATTTTATACCTATTCATCATCACATGACATTCCAACAATTCATTTTTAAAGTGCTAGTGCATACACGAGTTCCTTCTTCATACTCAAACATAGCCATATATTACATTTATAAAACAATTAGTGCTGACCATCTTGCATCAACATAAAAGTATTAATTTAAAAATATTTACTTAAAAACATTTATTAGAATACATTTGTTTAAATAGTATTTGTTCCACTAAATACTTTTATATTTTTATATTACATGTACATCTACTATTTAATCATTAAACCAACTGGTTCAGTTAAAAACTCATGTCTAATAAAACCCCATATAAATTCTTTAAATATTTAACCTAAATATCCAATATTGGTTTAATTGATACGTGTTCGTTTATCCCTGGATATTCGGATGCATTTAACTTCATTTGCCACCTGGCCTCCTTTTCACGCACCTTCTTCTTTATGTCCCCACCCCTCTTATTGGATTTAACTATCTCCAAAATTCCGAATTTAAACCCTGTACATGTTACATTGTCATTCAGATGTTTCCATAAGGCATTGTTGCTATCCTCCTTCCTAATACTGTACATGTGGTCATAAATCCTATTCCTTAAACACCGGGTGGTCATACCTACATAAAAACAAGGGCACTGTGTACAGGTGGCCAGATACACCAAATTGAAATACACTGAACCAGTTGGTTTAATGATTAAATAGTAGATGTACATGTAATATAAAAATATAAAAGTATTTAGTGGAACAAATACTATTTAAACAAATGTATTCTAATAAATGTTTTTAAGTAAATATTTTTAAATTAATACTTTTATGTTGATGCAAGATGGTCAGCACTAATTGTTTTATAAATGTAATATATGGCTATGTTTGAGTATGAAGAAGGAACTCGTGTATGCACTAGCACTTTAAAAATGAATTGTTGGAATGTCATGTGATGATGAATAGGTATAAAATGTGAATGTATGATGTAGAAAGTGAGTTCTGAAGAAGTCTTAATCAGATGAAAGCGCTTAACTTTTATTTTATTTTGTATGTATTAATAAAAGAAGTACGTTGGATTTTCGAACAGTGGAGTGCTGGTGCTTTGTGAATCATTTTGGAGCAGATATTATGATGCAATCATACTGGTATCTGTGGCATAATGACTTGCGTGCATGCGTGACTTGGTGGCTCTTGGTTCCAGATAAGCAACTAACAGTTACCTTCTCCTTGTTCAGCCTGGTTAGAGGGGCATCAGTATATCTTATAGTTATGTCCTCTATAATGAGAGTCCTAGAAGGTGTGTTTGCTTGCTTTAGGGCTTAGTGTTTGGGGGTCCAGTGAGAGTGATAGTGTGTGTGCTGTTAGATGTTTTTTTTTCTGAATGCCTTTGGCTTGCTGAGGCAAAGTCTTTACAACAGGTGGTCTAGGAAATTTTTGTTGTTTAGGAAGATTGCTTTTTAGTGCCTCAGCATAAGTGAATCTATGTGTGTGTTGTGTACTATATAAGGTGGATGTTCTGTGCATGGTTCTGGAAACCTGCTGTACACTTGTATGTGAGAGTTTAGTCTCTAGTGTCTTTGTGTAAGTACACCTTTCACATACTGCGTCTGCTTCTTTAAGGATTATAAGGTCATCAGTAAACATGAGACAATTACCACATTGTCTCAAGATACCCATATCCACTAAGCTGGCTACACAGAAGTTAGAAAATCACTTATTCATGCTGTCCAATCCTTTGATTTGTGAGCTACAAGGGAGTGGTATATTGTGGCTAGAATGCTATTAAGGGTGCTTTATCAGAGCAGATTATGCAACATCCAACCTCCCCTTAATTTCTTGACAACTGTATATTATTGCCATTTAATATCCTCACACATTTTAAGGACAATGATACAGAATGCCTTACAGACTGCATGCCTCAGATAAGAGAAGAATGAGCAACAAACACAGAGAGATAAGAAAGAGCTGCATTTATGCAAGCAATAGTCATAAATGGTTGTGTGATCACTCAGTGCACTACATCTGAAATTGATACATATACAAACAACTGTCATATGTTTTGTTAGTACTGTGGATGATGCTGCAGTTGGTTGTATGCACAATGATTTTCATTCTGTGCTGCAAAGCCATTTGTGTGTCAAAGAGGGATAAGACACCCTCACTGTGTTTTGAAGGTGCATTGGTTCAAATCCATATCTGTGCAAAATACGTCATGTGTGTGAACATAAATTTTGTAGTGTTGTTTATTTAATCAATTTAATTTCTTTGTTTCTCTAATTTTTATTTTTTTTTTAATGCCATGTTTGCATGGTGCACTGCTTAGCACAAACAAGGGAACTGGAGAAACACAATGAATGTCATGTTTAGCTGTGCTTATCTTGTTTGCACACTGCTTAGCAGTGTACAAACCTGGACTAGTGGCCCACACAGGAAGCAGACATAACACATGTAGACTGGGCATAGACAGAGTAAAGGTCAAAAAGGATAATTTGTTGCAGTTTTTGCTTTCCAGTGGGCACCATTGCTAAGTGACATTGCACAGAAGAAGTAAGCTTCCCCAGTACCTGTAGCCATTGAGCAGCTGCAGACAGGAAGCAGACATTCAATGATTTGAAAATGAATACTTTCTATTAATTCTGTTTGGCACCTCCCAAATATGACAAGCGGCATTCCACAGTGGTTAACACACAGAACTTAAGAATGAATAGGGAATTATGCAACTGTTATTTAGCCATTTCTATGGCAGCAGGTATAAGTGTAGGGTTGTAATACACATGGTCCTGGGTTCTAATACAGAAAATTTGTGACAGTTTTACTGTTATTCCATTTCACATTATATTAAATATCACTTATAACACTTTCTACATAATTATAAATAGTGAAGCTGATATGAATTATATGTATGACAGATAAGACACCTTTACTGTGTTTTGAAGGTTCAGATATTTGACTGAGGGTATACTATATACTTTGCTTTTGTTAGTACAATACTGCTATCTGGACTTGGATGGCCTTCACACTTAACACACATACTCAAATGAATATATATATATATATATATATATATATATATATATATATATATATATATATATATACAAGAACCTATCTGTATTTATGAATGATTCATGACTATGTCTGAGAAGCCCTTCTTCTGTGGCAAAGATGGAAAATTAATATTGTGGAAGAAAATGTTTTGTCCGTTATGCATAGGTTTGAATTCCACACTGGCAAAAGTTAGTTTTGGCAGTGTATAAAGCCAAACAAACATGTGTCAGGTCAGGACATTCATGACCCCAGTGTATGTCAGCAAAGTTAAATAACCTAACAGTAATAACAGCAGACACCACTCAAACTAATGTCAAGTGTCAGATTAACCTTCCAGTTTAAAAGAAAAAATTCTTTCCTTTCTGTTTGGCACTCTTGATCTCTGCTTAACATCACTCAAAAGTGGTTGGCATTGTTTCTTGGGTTTGCACATTACCAGTAAATGTGATAACAGGAATTGGCAGGAAATCTTTATTTGCTATTGCTATTCCTTTGGGTTTTAGGTTAGACATGTCTGGTGTTAGAGAAGAAGGTGCCCAATTTAGGACATGCAGGTGAGGTGTTTAGGAGTCCAGAATATTTATTGGACTCCTGGTAAGGTGCTACACCCAAAGGCTTCTACAGGTGGACTATTCTGGCTCTCAGTACAAGTCTGAGGCTTTGAATAGTCTGACCAAGGCTGTATCCAGTACAACTGTCATCCCATGCACTGGAGATCAGTGTAGGCACCACTTTAATTATCTAAAAAGGTGCAAGAGGAATGCACTTAACCAGCGGATGGATGAGTTTCAAACTAGCAATATCCCACAGTTGTGTAAGTACACCAATAAAAAAAATTATAATACATGGAAAGATAAATATAGGCAGGACTGGTATGCATAATGCTCGTTCGTTTTTACTTTTCTTTTCACAGCTAATCCTGAAATAATGGTGAATAATCAGGCTCATGCTGATCATCTGGAGAGACTAAGGGAAGCAAGTGGTATGCATGCAGCACAAGAGATGTATCATTGTAGCTTTAAAAGTTAAAGAAAAATGTTTTTGTTTTCTATACAGTAGTAGCAAAATAAGTATGCATATCCTAACTGTAACAGCAAGTATGCATGCATAAGTCTGTAACACAAACCAGCTTTAGGAATCAGGTATAAGACTGTAGTCAAAGGCTGTGGGTTCAAATACCACAAGTAATACCTATGCAATACTGCAATTCTTTAATAATATTACATAAATTAAAATCTATACAAGTGGCATAACTGTTCTGCTGTTAACTGTAACCTGCATAAATGGGCAGAGCATATATGCAATATATGCACATTGCAGGGATTACTTTAAACATTCCATAACTATAGTTTGTAGTTGTTAGGAAGTATACTTAAATGTAATACTTTAGATAAAATTGTATAATTCTGACAATGCATTGTATGTCACATATAATGGTACTAATTGTATCTATTTTCTTTTCTCACCCCAACCTTTATCTCTTTTTTTATTTTCTATTATGTGTCATCAAAATGTCTCCATGTCATCCATCTGTAACAAATCATTAAATGCTTCACAGCACAGCATTGTAGGCTTACCTCATTCAGTCAGCCTGTCCTCAATCCACTGGCTCCAGCACCAACACCCGGCACATCTGGGACCTAACTTAGTAGTTTACCTCTGCTGTCCCTGCACTACCTGCACCCTCAAGTACCACTACCCTGGCAGCTGGTACTGTGGTACCCTCTGGGAGTACTGGCAGAGGTGGGGATTTCATTACCCACCAGGAGATGCCAGGGTTGGTGTGTAGGGTCTTGCACCACTCTATCGGTGTCCAGCTATGCAGGATGGAGATGCTGCTGTCCTCATGGTCTGTAGGAGGGGAAGACAAAGAGCACTTCATCAGCCAGCAGAGTAAGGGGACAGTGATGAAAGTCATGTGGGTGAGGACTAGATTCTCACTGTCCCCATGATTGAAGTCCATGAACTTGCATTGTCCTCTCCCTCACCCCAATCATGGTGCCCACCAACTTTTTGTGTCCCTCACTATCCCTGTGTTTTGTCTTATTTGTCTTGTTTGTTTGCATTTGCTTCCTCACCTTCACAACTTTCTTGACCCAGAAATATCTATATCCCTTACCCAGCATTCCTCTATTACTGAAGTAAAAATAAATGGGCACCTGTGCTACAAAAAATATTGTCCCATACGTAGCTTTCCATTTCACACACATGGCTTCTTGACACACTTGATTTGATCCTATTGGCTATACAACATGATTGCACTGTTGTCACCCCCTCTTGTGGAGGTGACAGCCCAAATTCAGCTAATATTTTATATATATATATATATATATATATATATATATATATATATATATATATATATATGTATATATATTTATACTTTCATTTTACACTATTGAAGAAATGGGCAGCTATGGTTTTTCCTACTTCCCTCCTGCACATTCTTATATTGCTTACCCTTTGTTCTTTCCCCTCCTTGCCCCCATTTCACCCCTTTCATATCTACCCCATTTTAACACCTATAATTTAGTCAAAAAATAAAATCACACACAACACATGTAAGTAACAACCCCCCCCAAAAAAAAAACAATGAAACCCTTCACTTTTTATCCTCTATGTTTGTGTTGAGTTTTAGCTTTGTGCGCTAATGCCAAGCAATAATGAACATCTCTTTCTTGTTGCGGTTACCTCCGTGCAGTGCCCTTAGACATGCTGAGCTACGTCAACAAACAGAAACACACGGTGAAGGTATTGTAAAGTATAATTTCACTGCATTATCATTACTTATTTAAAAGTATTACATATACCTGGATTTGAACCCTATATCATCTGGGCTCAAAAACAAATATGTCAGTGTATTTACACCTGCTGCCACAGAGTCAACTAAGCAGCAGGTGTGTTTTATACACTCTGTGACACCCCTGCACTAGCCCCGTAATCAAGGAGCCTCAATCCTCACTACTGGCAACAGTGAGGGACATACACAATAGGAGAATGACAAGTACACACACAGTAAAGTACAATTTCCCTTAAGAGCACACAGAGATCACAGTCAGTCTGAGGCTGGTTTCTCCCTCTTTCTCCAGATCCTCAATAAGACTCCCCAGTGGCACAGCTATTGCATTAAGATCTCAGCCAAGTGGCCAAGCTAAGACCTCCAGCACCCGCTCTGTCCAACCGGTGCTTCGTGTCCCTGCCCAAGTAGCTGACACACACACACTTTGAGATTTGATTTATATACAAACACACACACACACACACACACACACACACACACACACACACACACACACACCTGGGAAAGGCTGGCACAGGTTTACTAGCTATGCCCCCTTCTACCCAGACTATAAGGCAGTACCAGCTGCCACCAGCCACCCTTATCAGCTACTATAAGGAACCTACAAAGGGTGTCCAATCCTACTGTGTAATGTTACTATTAATCCAAATGGTAGCCTGACCAATAGCAAAGCTAGTTAGGAGTGGCCTGTACAGTGTCACCAAATACATATGCAAGTACTGTAAGAGATTAAATATCTATCACAAATATCAGCTGCAAAGATAGGTTTAAATATGTTTAATAATAAATAATAAAAGAACAAGACAATACTCAGTAGACAGACACAGTTATTTCAGAGTTTAGAATCACAGGGAATATTTTAAAACAACATTGCAGGACAGTCTCAGATAAATGCAGAAAACATCTAAATTAATCTTTACTATATTCCTATCTATATCTTAAGAGAGATACTATGCCCTAAGTCTTACTTACAGACAACATTCAGGCAGAAGTACTGAGTGGATGTTTCTAGGTCCAAGACAAGATAAAAAATGCCCAGTCTCCCTCTGAGATAGTTTTTAAATTAATAATAAACATTACTGCTTGGTTAGCTTGTATGACATCACTCTTTGTTACCTGACTTCAGTTCCCAGGCTAAACAGATACTAACAGAATTTTAACATCTCTGTATGAGAAGTACATATCTCTCACAAGTTTGCAGAATGTGGAAGTCATAAAACAATAAAACGCTTTTACATTTGAAACATAGTAATTATTTCTGTTTCAAGACAATGCAAGAACATCTAGCTCTAGACATTTTGTCTGCTGCTGAACGGAAATGACTGACAACACAATCATAAAACACTTTCATTTCAACTTATTTTCTTGAAGTTTTGCAAGCTAACTATGTATGTTCCGGCTTCTACTATTAAAACATACATTTGCACAGATATATAGTTTATATACATTTATAGGTTCATAGGTTGGTACTGAGCTATCTGCCCAAAGGCATATATTAGCCCAGCCACATTGTGCGGTATTCACCGCCCCTTTAGTAGTTCCCTAGACCCTTGTACTAGCAGCTAGTACCCTTGGCCCCTATCTAGTAGTGCTGTTGGTGTGATCCCCGGTGTGAACTTTCTGTTACCCATCCACTCATCAAGGTTCCTCTTGAAGAGTGATAGTGAAGGGCTCTGTCTTATGTAGATCAGGACCCTGTTCCATAGTAAGAGAAGTCTCTGCGAAGGGAATCTATCCCTCCAGCATGTTCTATTCATTGTTGTGTTGAGGTTTATATCCCTAGAGCGTATAGCTCGAGTAGATTTGGTTTTGCTAAGATGGAGCATGTTCAACAATTCTGGGTTGGACATGGCTCTGTACGTTAGACAGAGATCGCCTCTGAGAAAGTGGTATTTCTGTTCTTTTCCAGTAGGGTACACTCTGAACACATCCTTGAAGCTCAGTACTATACAAACCCTGTTCAACACACACTTCTGCACTAGTAGTTTAATATACACACAACATATAGTTCTCTTACATTTGTAAGACAAGCATATAAATCATATTAATATTCACAAATGACATAAGATTATTTACAAAATTCGAGATAGCTGGGCTGGCAGTGTCACACACTCAATACTAACTCTCATAATTTTCTCAATGAGTCTTGCATTTGTGCACTGCGTAACTTTGCGCAAATATGGAAAGCATTAGAAATGTGTATGTGCAAACACTTTGCCAGCCATTGTGCAAATTCACTGCTCGGTGGTGCGCTATGCAAAGTGGACAATAGCATGTATTACTTTTCTCTACTGTCCATTTAGTGTTCATGACATGAAACTACATGTGGAAACTTAAAAAAACGAAGGCCCTATCTAAGAAAATGTCACATATTTACAATGCAGCCATCTGTTACCTCCCACTATGCACTGTAATCCTGGTCTCTCAGCACTTGTTCACAAATATATCAACTATGCTACATAAGTTAATAACAAATGTGTTATATACCATGCACATCTTTAAAATGACAATACATATTCAGATTTTTGAATGCTTGTAGTAATGTGGGCACCTGTTTGCATATAGTTTGTAAAGCTGTCTCTAATAGTATACCAGCACATTGGAATACTACCGCCAAATACTACATATTACACACTCATCAATCTGGTTACATATAGAACTTGAAATATCTTGACAGTTGAGCATGTTTACACATCCATTTCATGCAAGCCTCCAAAATCTTCTCTCCAACAACAATTGCTGATGTCATCCACTATAAGTTGTCCTGCATTGTAAAAGTCAGACTTGTGCTGTGGCACTTATGTAAAGTACTGAGTTCTGTAGCCAGTGTACTTAGATAGGTATGGGGTCTGTTTTCAGTACAGTCAACTGTAAGGTGTATGTGTGTCTATCTGGTCAGTGGAGCATAATTGTGTATCTGATAGTTAACACTCCAATCCCATGGATTGTAAATTATTTGACACTTGCACATGCCTACACATCCATTTCATGTAGGCCTCCCAACATATTCTCTCCAACATCCAGTGCTAAAGTCATCCACTATAAGTTGTCCTGCAGACTTATAAAAGTCAGACTTGTGCCATGGTGCTTGCATAACGTGCTGAGTTCTATGGTCTGTGCACTTAGATAGGTAGGAGTTCTGTTCTCACTGTAGTCAACTGGTGTGTGTGTGTGTGTGTGTGTGTGTGTGTGTGTGTGTGTGTGTGTGTGTGTGTGTGTGTGTGTGTGTGTGTGTGTGTGCACGCGTGTGCACGGGTGTGTGTGCGTGTGTGTGCGTGTGTGTGTGTGTGTTTGTGCACTTGCTTGACATTAGAGAAAGCATTTTACACCATCACGTGGGGCACTGCTGTTACTGTTTTCTGCACACCAGACTCTGTTGATGTCATCACCTAGAAAGTGCTGTCTGACACTCTCTAAGTAAGTCTTGAGCTGTGGCACTTGCCTTATATACAAAGTTCTGTGGTCAGTGTACTTAGATAGTTAGGGATTCTGTTCTCACTGCAGTCAACTGGGGTGTGCGTGTGTTTGTGTACTTGCTTGACATTACAGAGAGCATTTTACAGCAGCATATGGAACACTGCTATTGCCAGATTCCTCTCACCAGATTCTGCTGATGTCACCAGCTGTAGCTAATTTGCGTATGTGCTGTATTCACATTAGGGCAGGGTCAGAGACTGGCCTGTAGGTGGGACACAAGTCACTTCATCTTATACAATACAGATTACAGTGTATTTTCTTGGAGAGAATCCCTGTGGTCAATCCAGCTGCTGCAGGTGTCTGGTGAGGTGCATGCAAAAGGGGGCATTATGCTCTGTTAGTGTTCTGATGAGGTTCAAGTACAATGCTTAGATCTGGATATGATGGCCTGACATATGAGGTGCATGATGTAGCCTTTCCATATCACTGTAGACACTTGGTGGTCAAAGTTCACACTGCTATCTATGTATGTTCACAGGTCTTGCCCCACTGGGTTTCAGCATAGGGGGAGTGTTGTAAATGCTGTAATTAGTGGGGAATTCCACGTTGCAGAAGGCCAAAATAATGACACATTTTACTTTTATTTATAGACCGTGTGGTTTTGGCACCAATCAATTGTCTGTGTTAGCCTCTCCTGTAGTATGTTAACATCATATTGCATCCAATATGCAAGAATCAGCAAACCTGGTAAGTCAAAGGTAGAATACTTTAGCCTGAATTGTCAAGAAATAGATTAAAAACAGTAAAGGGCCCTGCACAGCTCCTTGTGGTATGCCAGTGTTGACAGTTCTACTGGTAGAGATCGATTCATCAGCTTTCACAGTATGTCTTCTGTCAGTGAGCCAACTGGTCCACCACCTAGTGACATAAGGGATAATCCCCAGCTGAGAGAGTTTCTCAATGATACCTATGTGGGGGATTGTGTCCAAACCCTAGGCCAGATCAAGATTGGCAGTATGCACTGTCTTACTTTCACCCCGGCCTATCACACAAAATAAATGGGCTGTGACAACATCACATATCGCCTATAGCATGACTCAGAACATACACCTACCTGACATGGTTGGATACACAGTTCAACACATCTGCCAGATGGACTATATTCCCATAAAAGGGTGTACATCAACATGCATCCATCTGAGTGCTGTGGGGGAGCAGCATCTGATGCATGCATGTATAGACACATCCAGACTCTCCTCGTCTGTAAGGTGGGCCAGCATGTCTTCATGGACCTTTTCTAAATGGACACTAGTAATATCCTGGCTGTATGCAACAGACATGTGTGAGCTGTAAATGCTACATCCATGTCTGTTTCATCTGTTTGATATCCTCAAAGAGGTCACTGAGGGCATGTATGATGACAACACTATCATCCTGTGGACCTGACCAGGCCAAGGCATTTGACACAAATCCACATTGAGGTATTCACTCAACACTGTCAGATGTGGACATAAACACCTATGTTACAAAGTGGGTAGACCAGTAGGTCATGTATGTGGCATCTAAATATGTTGAAATATGTAAAGTGGCCTATATTGTGGGTCCAGTAATCAGGCCCATACATCACAGTTGTCTGCTAGGCCCTTTCCTGTCCATTATTTAAGTCACAGGCATCAAGAATGACATACACATCCTGTATCCAAACAGCTACCTGGAGGACTATGGATTGTAGGCAAACATTGACTCCGACTGTGATATTAGGATAATCCAGACAGTATCAATACACAACAAAGCTTGCTGCCACAGCCATAACAACACATTAGATGGAACAAAAACACAGGAAGATTTGTTATGTTATGAAAGCGAACACACAACCCAAGGATTATGTAGACATCACACCCTATAAGCAGATCAATTGGTATGTGACCTGTGTCCTGGGGTATATGGTAAGTGAAACATCCACCAGCATGTGGCCACAGTGGTGCATGAAATCCACATCAAAGGCTATAATATCTCCATAGGCCACAGCTTACATCATACCAATAACTGAGTACAATGTATCCTTCTTCATCTACCTTCATCTACATCCCTGCACATCTTCCAGTGATGTGTAATTGAAGTGTACCAACTTTGCCACAGTGAGCTGTCACACATCTTATTGGCTATACTTAGGTATTCTTTTTGTTGCATAAACATTACTGTCTGATGGTGCAGAAACCCCAGCAAGGTGTTATACCAGATGCATGTGGGATACCTGTTCTGGTGATGCACACAGTACACACATAGCTGTTTGACAATACTGATGGCATGAGTTATGAGTTACATAGGTGACACTGTGAATTGTGCCATATATATCTGCCATGCACACCAGTCAACTAGTCTGAATTGTTCATAATGTCACATACAGATATAGCAGTGTCCCTTCTAACACATCAGGCAGATGTTACAGTACCAAGACAGTGTACTTGATTACCCAAACAGATTGCTTACATCACAATAGTTGTACAAGTATGTGCATGCAGAACTATTTACGATCACTCAGAATCACATATGTTATATCAGAGACATGGGATGGAGTACTGCTGGTATTATTCTGATATCATCTGTGATTGTGTGTGCTTCTTTTACTGTAGTCCATGAGCCTGTAACAGTGTCCCGCTTGGAAACCTCTGCTGACATAGTCATATTCCACCAATCAGTTTGAACATCTTGATAATATGCATCCAATCTCGATTATATATAGCATCCCTGATAGATGTCCTCTAAGTTCTTCATGTTAGAATGCTTATATCACATTTTCTCCATTATTATGTCACCTTGTCTGACAGTCACATAATATACATTTTCACTGTGCAGTCCATACTGTACTATGTTGATATGCGATTAGTGTTTCTGCTGCAGCTATCTTCCATTTACATGCCCTTATCTGCTGTATTACGATGTTTCACCTGTCCTCTTTCCCTGTGTTCATTCCTATAATTCATGTGTGTGTCCCATTCAATACACACACTTCCCCTGACTGTTTATTTTACATGCCAGTCTGTGTCTTTTTTTTTCTTTTCTATTTTTTTTAATTGTTTCTGGTCCCATTCTGTTCTATCCTGCATAGGCTGCTGGCTTCACTTGTTGGTTTGCCCTGCCACGTGTAAGCCTTCCTAGGTGTCTTCTACCTTTCTATGAGGTACCCTGGCTTACCATCCATGAACTGAGCTTCCTAAAGGGAATTTACAGAAATCTCTGAGTCTCTACTGGCTTCCCCAAGTGCTAGCTAAAATAAATGTCTATGTATCCTTTGGAAGTAATTTGTATTTTTCTATAGCTGTATTGAATTCCCTACGTGTGAACGTTAGCATCCTACCGTGGAGCCCGCTCATCCTGCTCTCTTCAGTCCATCCCCTTTCCCAAAGTGCTTGTGCTCCTTCTCTGTAGTTACTGGTTTTGTCCACTAGGTGACACCATTTACCTAATGCTAACAAAGTCTTCTTAATCTAAATTGCTTTTTAACACTTTATCTATGCTATTATTGTCCTACTGTCCCCACTAAACCTCTGTAAACCTCTCTGCTTTCCTCCTTCCCTTCCCTAGTAATCTAGTACCTCACCCCACTGTCTTTCGTACCTTAGTGCTTGATATCCACTTATCTGATTGTTCCTCACTGACTTGCCATCTTCCTTCTCCTTGGCTTTATCTGCTCTGTTCACCCTGCAGGCTCACTCTGCTCCCCTACCCTGCCCCCAAATACCACCTGCCCCTAGCACCTCTACACTTACAGTTAATTAACCACACCCACCTCTTCCCACACCTTATCATCTACCAGGCCCTCACATAATTAATTTACCACTTCCACACTAACCCCTATATCAACTCCACCCCTTCCAGACCACTAAATTTATACTCTTTTATATATCATATCCCAATATATTTTCATCCTATCCCAAACCCAACTAGTACCTAAAATGAAGAACATACATACCAAACCTGCCACACTCATAACCCAAATATTTATTCTTATCACATTATCCTACTTACACTATCTCACCACAACCCTCTATGCTAATCACTCTCCCCCATTTTGCATAGCACTCTCATCCTGTATACAGCATGCACACTCCTCTGAAACCGCCACGAAAAGTATTCAGGTAAGTGTCATTACCCGCAGGAGGTAAATAAGGGAAGTCTTCATCTGTATCGCCTTCTGTTACCGATGTCATACTCTCCCCCGATGTAAAAGCCCTGTTCTCCTTATTCTGAACCCGCTTCTTCTGTTGTTCAAACTGTACTTGTGGTTTCCGCCCTTTAGGATTCGTCGCCACCAAAAACGCACGTTTATTGTCGTAATCACGTAGATCACGAATTAGCTTGTTCTTCTTCCTGTCAATCAAATCTTGTTCCTACCCCAGCAACTGTTCATTTGTTTTAATCAAAAAATGTTGCAGATCTTCTTGGGATATGAAATTAGTAATGTCTTTGCATAAACTTTTGATCTCTTCTCTTAATTTCTGTTTTTTAAACTGATCCCGTTCAACCAAAATGCGTACCCACTCTAAGCTGCACTTATGTGCAGCTGCAATCCATCTCTCATGAAATGAGCGTTCTTCCGATAGAGTCAGGTCAAATAGGGTAGAGGGATTTTTAGCAGCTCTAAGACCCCGAGGAGTAATCTCTAACTCCTCATACCTTTGCATACTTTGTGAGTTTAAAAAAACAGCAGTCTCTTTAAACAATAACCTTTCCATACGGGAAAGCATATCAGATACTTTTGGGTTAGCAAAAATTTCCGTTTTCTTACCAATTTTGGAAAACGGATTTTGGTTCCATAATTTTCTATCTTTTGTCCATTTGTTAAGCACCACATTGCCTGGTTCATTCGAACTGGAACCATCATTTCTGCTAGGCACAATAAAAGTGGAACCTGAACCAGCTGTAACATCCATATTTCCCGATGCAGTTTCCATTGATTTGGGCATAATGTCCAACGGAGTATCTAGGAATATCCTAGGTAATCCAACTAAAGAGTCACTGGCCATAACTTATAAAACCACAGCAACCAAAGGGAAAACTGAAGTACCACACATGACAAACCAGCAGCTCCGTAGTAGGAAATATTTATTCAGAATGCAAAAACGAATCTAACGAATCTCTAGCGCCTCGGCCAATAGCCTTTAATAGAGTACAAAAACTAGTATACATCTCATCCATTTATACCCCAACTAAAACACATAATTAATTAATTACTTAATAAACTTCAATTAACTTTTAAAGAACAAGACCTTATATTCACATTTAAACAAAACTTTTCCAGAAACATTCCTGATTTAATCCTTCATGGAACATAGTATTAAATTTTAAAATCAGGAATGCTTCTTTTTTCTTCAAAATGTGTTTAACATATTCCTCACTCATAAATTTATTAAAAACTATATTATCTAAAATTGTAACCAAAAGACCATCCAGGCTGCCTTTATGAATTTCATTAAAATGTGTAGCCACAGGACTAGTTTGTTTATTATTTCTAATATCTCTAACATGTTCTTTTATCCTGCACGAGAACTGTCTTTTGGTTTCCCCTATATAAAATTTATTGCAAGTACATTTAAGTGCATATATAACTTTTTCAGTTCTACATGTAAAATGCCCATTTGTTTGAAAATTAATACCATTAATTTTATCAAAAGTCGGACGTATATATTTACAAATAGTACACTTTCCACACATCATTGTACCTTTTTCCTCTATGCCCCTTACTACGTCAACCTTTGGTCTATGAAACCTACTATGCACTATAAAATCTTTAATGTTTCTTCCTCTATTAAAAGAAAAATGTAATCTTTTTTGTTTTAAACAATCTACTTCTCTTCTAACAATATTCCAACTAGATTTAACTATATCTGAAATTAAGTAATTAATTAATCATGTGTTTTAGTTGGGGTATAAATGGATGAGATGTATACTAGTTTTTGTACTCTGTTAAAGGCTATTGGCCGAGGCGCTAGAGATTCGTGAGATTCGTTTTTGCATTCTGAATAAATATTTCCTACTACGGAGCTGCTGGTTTGTCATGTGTGGTACTTCAACACTATGATCTTCCCCTATAAACTTATATCTAACCCAAAAACATTATTCCCATCTATACTAACCCCAACTCAATAAAGCTTACTACCCCAAAACAAGATACTAAGCAATTTAAATACCTCTTCTCCCACATTCATCACTTTATCTCTATCCTTCTCCCTGGGGACATACACCCAAACCCAAGCCCCTCTCCTTCATAAAATTCAACCTCCCCATCTCATCATCCCCACTCAGCTAGTAGATTCCTCAATTTCACAGTTCTAAATGCTCAAAGCATATGTAATAAAATCTCTAACCTCCATGCCTGGCTCCTCCACAATCAACCTGATATTTTGTCCGTCTCCAAAACCTGGCTTAAACCCCATATAAAAGACACCAAATTGATACCACCCATCTACTGTATTATTAGAAATGATAGAACACATAAAAAGGGGGAGGTATCGCTCTCCTCTACTCCTCATCCCTCTTAGTTACCCCTTACTCTAAGCCTATTCCCAAATTTGGTAATGCAGAATTAATTCCAGCCCTTTTTCAAGTAAATAAACATAAATTTATTTGCATCATCAGGCTCTACATCCCTCCTGGAGACAATGTCCCAATTCTTGAAGATATTCTCTCCTAGTTTTCTGCCAATATCACCAATGAAACTATAATCCTGGGTGATGTTAACATTAATTGGGTCACAATATAATCTCCAACCAACCCCCTAAATATAAATTTTTACAATTTCACTCAACTTATTAACTCAACAACCAGACCTTCCAAAGACTTGCTCTCTGGAAGCACCCTAGACTGGATTCTAGTCCCCATCCCCACTACTTCTCTGATAGCGGTACCCTTCCTGACCCACTAGGTGACCACCTTCCCACTTTCACCCATCGTCTTCCCTCCTCCCTACAACTGTCCCACACCTATACCTCTACTCAGTATCTAAAAACTTTAACCCTGATGCATTCATAAATGCACTAAAAAGAACAAACTGGAACCCATTAAAAACTTTATTCCTAGAGAATGCTGTTGCATACTTCAACACAACTTTCTTAAACTTGCTAGATTCCTTTGCCCTGTAAAATAAAATGGATAAAAAGTAACCCCCGTCCCATAGTTAACTAAGAATACCTTAGCCATCATGTGATTCCGAGATAAAGCTTGGAAGCACTACCAAAAATGTAAGTCCTCCACCACCCTTAATGAAGACAAAACACTTTGCAACAAAGTACAAAAACTTATTATCATAGACCGCAAAGCCTATTTCTCCACACTCCAAACCAACAATAACACTAACCTTGAATGGAATCTCCTCTCTCCTTAACCCCTGTGAAAAAGAAAACCACTGCCCCAATCCAAATGCTCTTACCGGGATTTAGATATTCAGTTCAACTCTTTCTTCATTGACTCCATAGCCAAACTCACCTCTTCCTTCACCAATAATTCAGCTCTCACTGATTCACCTCCACATACCCCTTTCTCCTCTAGTATCTCCAGCCCCCAAACTCCTCCCTTCTCCATGAACCCTATCCCCATCTCTACCATAAAAAACTCTTCTAAACTTGAAACCATGCTCTAATGCACCCGATGAGATACCCTCTTACTTCCTAATAATAGCCGCAGAGGCTGTTGCCTTCCCTATCTGTATTCTAATAAACCAATCAATTTCAGAAAGCCATGTTCCCCAGCTCTGGTAAAAAGCCTTTATTATTCCACTACACAAAGGGGACAACAACAATGATATCCCTAACTTCTGTCCTATTGCTATCTTATCTCCTATTTCTAAACTTCTTGAAAAATGTATCCACCTACAACTTCTACCTTGTCTCATAAATAATAACCTACTTACTTTCACCCAGCATGGATTCAGACCCAGCATTAGCACCACCACCACTCTCCTCTCCTTCCTGAAACTGTCAACAAGGCCCATGATTCTGGTCATATCTTGTCCACCCTCCTCTTAGATGTCTCCAAGGCCTTTGACACCAGCTCTCATAACCTTCTCCTCACTAAACTCTCTAAACTAAATCTATCCCACTCTGCTATCAACTGGTTCACCAGTTAGCTATCAAATAGGCAACAAACGGTTAAGTGGAAAAAAGCTACCTCACCTTTCCTGAATACTGCCACAGGCGTGTCCCAGGGGTCAATTCTATGTCCCCTTCTATTCAATATTTTCATAAACGACTTCCATCATGCCATCCCTAATGCCACCCTCATCCAATATGCCAATGATTCAACAATAATCTGCTCTGCCACCTCCATTTCCTCATTAACAAAACAAACCCAGGATGCCTTCTCTTCTACTGAACAATGGATGCTAGATAACCATCTAGCACTCAGTACAACCAAGACTAAACTCATGTTATTTACCCCTTCTAAAATCACCATCCTAGACTTAAACTCTTTCTCCATCACCAGCCAAAATAATACACCTCTTGAAATAGTCTCCACTGCAAAACTATTAGGAGTCTTCATTGATGATCAGCCAAAATTCGATAGCCATCTATTAGTAAATATCACAAAAATCCATAAGAAACTTGATATGCTTTACCGCCATAACCATTACATCTCTTCTTCCACCGGGCTTGTTCTCACAACCACTTACCTTATCCCCTCTCTCCTATACAGCACCTGCATCCTTACTAATCTGCAATCTTCCCACAAATCAAAACTCTCCTCTTGTTACTATAAAATTTAAAAATTTGCAGCAGGCCACAGATCCACTACCCATCACTGTATTCCCTTACATCAACTGAACTGGCTTGAGCTCCCCAGTTACCTTACATATATTCAACTTATCTAAGCACACAAACTTATTTTCAGCCTCTCTCTCTGCTCCTTTCTTGCCTCTACCTTCTAAATCTACCTGTCAGGCCTGCAAGATTGAACTTCCAGAATTTAATAGAAGTACATAAACCTGCCCGCCCACCAGGCAAATATCTTCTATCCTTCTTGCTAGCACACCACTGGAATGCTCTCCCACCTCTCATCTGGACCACCAGTAGTCTCTCTGCCTTTAAAAACTCACACCTAACTACACAATGGGAATGTTTTTGCTCCCATCCTACATAGTTTCCCTGACTATAGTTACTCTCTACAAGCTAACTTATCTATGAACAACCACCTATAGTCGTATAATGCCTAGCAACAAATTATAGAAACTAGCATATTCTCTGGAACTTAGTTTGTCTGAAATTAATTTTTTTTCTTAAATGCATTGTAATAACTTGCTCCTGCAAATGCCAGTTTTTCTGTACCTTTGTTACTTTTTTCTAATTCTAACATACTTGTAATTTTTGTAATCTTGTAAATTGTAATATTTGTACTTTTTCTGGAGCTTTTCTCCCCAGTACTCCATTGAAAACAGGCTCCTCATGGCTCAATGGACCATCCTGACAAACAAACTGCAAATAAATAAATAAAATGTACCCTTACAGATCATTTACACAACTTTTGTACAGAATGCTCGGAATGGGAATCCACAATAATCTGCACTGTATACACTACCCTGTACTGAGTATGGACCATTTACATTGCTATATGATAAATCCTGTTAATCATTTTGGCATTCCATGCAATCCCACTAAGGTAGTGTGCTATGAGGTAAACAATTATGCTATCTTGCTATCTATGTTGCATTACATGGTTTCCTACAAAACCTCACTTGTTTACATTTAAACGTGGTGTGCGGCATAAATATGTAATCACCATGCTGCTCACTGCACAAAGCCTATACAGAGTTTATTGAATCCCACTGTTTGTTTAATTTAAAATTTAGGAATTAATCAAGCAGTTCTGCTTTGGATCCTCTTGCTGCCACATTAGGGCTAATTGGTAATAATGTAGAATATATTTAAGTATACCAAAGGTGTCAGGAACAATAGGTTTCTTAACCCTTAAAGGTTAGTCTTAATCCATTAACATCCTATTTTTATATGTATCTTCCAACAGTAAATCAGTTAATCTATATGTTACTTTAATTTCATTTAATGAAACTTACATGCACTGTTTATTGTCCATAAGCAAACTCATCATTCTGCTAGAATAATCAGTCCAGTCTATTAGTACCACCCCATCCCCTTATCTGGTTTCATCAGTCTTTAATTTATCATTAGAGAGTTCATTGATAACAATCCTTTCTGTTGACATCAAGTTGTAAAACATATGTGCTGGCGCTTTCTTGTACAACTCTCTTGAATCGTTTTCACATAACTTTTCAAAGACTGAAAGTACAGGATAGAGGGATGGGTTATAACAACTACATTAAGCATTCTATTCACATCATTACTCCTATCATGACAACAAATGAATCCCAAACTGAGTTTTCTAACAACATCTTAAGCTCCAAAAATGGAAGTGTTCTACAGGCAGCAACATTATTTTTTAATCAAGAAATATCTTCATTGAATTATCATTTATGACATATGCTATCATACATTTACATAAATGGAAATAGACCATATTGACATATTTTCATTTGCAAGCATTATACATTACATATAAACTTCTATAGTCATTGCCAAGTGAACATTATGTAGCTCATTACATTCTTGCCTTCTCTTAAACCCAATTCCTCCTCCAGAACATTATTCTGCATGTATTGTTCTTATAATTCCAATTTCTATTATGTAATTTGCTCCTACCCTTTTCTATAGATCCCACTTCCAGTTCACTAATTTGTTCACCCAGTATTTCGGACAGACTAGTCTACAGGGATTTCCAAAGTCTGCCAATTCATTACACTCCCAAAACATATGTTTCTAATTACCTATTTATTCCCCATCACACGTACACTATTTGCAATCTACCTGAGGAAAAATTCTTTAGATTCTGCTTGGGGTATAAAAGTACCTATGGAAACACTTCCAATAAACGATCCAAAATATTCTCAACTTTGTTGCATATTTAGGAGCTATACATGTATCTTCACATTGTTTCTTTGCGAATTGCTTATCCAATCTCTCTTCTCAATCCTTTCTAACCTCATCTGAATGATTGTTACAGTTATCAAGCAATATTTTATATGCCCTATGAATTATCCCTTTTTTAACAGCAGCTTCCATTCTAGATTCTATTAAAAACTGTGCCAGTGTTGGTCTTTCACTTAGGATCCCCCTATTACTTTCTCTTTGCCTATATTCTGAAATCAGTGCTTGATCACTATTGTTAAAACTCAATGAATCATTATTGCCATTGTTAGTTATTATGTTCTTAAACACTACAGGGTATATTTACTTGTTCTTATAATCCCGGTCATCATGGAAATTTCTTTTCCTCTGATGTCCTGCCATTTGTAAATGACTTTTGTAAATATGTCTGCATGCATTATCAAATTTTTCAAACAAAATCTGTAGTATAATCACTGTGATGCTCAATTTAATTCATTTTTAAAACTTATCCCTGTATCTCTTGTAGTCCCTAATTAATAGTCTCATAAAGGCCCAGTCTTGCATATCAAAAAAGTGAGTCAGCTTATAATAAAGTAAAGAGTCCTTGATCATACCATTAGGAAACTGATACAGTCTTAGGTCCTTAGGGACATGATTTCTATCAATATTCTCCTAAAGAAGAAATTATCAAGTTGTAGTAATTTATGTTTCAAGAGTTTTTTTCTCTAAAGTTCCAAGATCAAATGTTTTCCATCGTAAACATTTTTGAAATGTTTCCATGTAGCACTAACCTATGCTTCTTTCACACAAGCTCTAAATTCTTTGTCCATTCCTACCATTTATTTCAGTCATTTTCCCCTTTTCTACCATGGTATTTATACAGTTATGGATCCTGTATCTTAATTACCTACTAGCACTGGGTTTCATTGGCATGATGGTGGAAGGTATAAATGCTTATGTTCTCTGTGGAAAGTTTACCTTTTAAAATCCTGTGGGGAAGCTGTTCTGCTTATTGAACTCAATGCCATCCGATGGGAAGCTGCCCAATAGAGAAGCATACTGAGAAGGACTTTAGCCCTTCAAATACATACTCTGTCAAGCTCTTCCAGGCTCAGGATAATTTATTTTTATTAACAGAGAAGGACAAGGGCCAAAGCATGTCCATGGCTCACCAAAATATTAAAAGCTCAGTTTAAAGCCTGAGACAGAACCTGGATAAAATGTAAGCAGTCACAAAATCAAGAATACAGTCAGCCTTTCCTCTCACTCATGCATCTTGCAGGGCTGCATTTAAGGCAGCTAGAGCCACCCATGTTAGAAATGGTCAGACATTACTCACTAGTTTTTTTAAAATGTGTATATTAATGATCGTACATTACTCACTAGTTTTTTAAAATGTGTATATTAATGATCGGACATTACTCACTAGTTATGTAAAATGTGTATATTAATGATCGGACATTACTCATGAGTTATGTAAAATGTGTGTATTAATGATCGGACATTACTCACTAGTTATGTAAAATGTGTATATTAGTGATCGGACATTACTCACGAGTTATGCAAAATGTATATATTAATGATCAGACATTACTCGCTAGTTATATAAAATGTGCATATTAATGATCGGACATTACTCACTAGTTATGTAAAATGTGTATATTAATGATCGGACATTACTTACGAGTTATGTAAAATGTGTATATTAATGATCGGACATTACTCACTAGTTATGTAAAATGTGTATATTTATGATCGGACATTACTCAGTCATGTAAAATGTGTATACTGACTTTAACTAGCCAGGTAAATGGACTGCCTGAGAGGAAGCACTCATAAAGGTGTTAACTTTCTGCCAAAGCAATACTTTTTCAATACCACCCAATGGTTTACCCTCTTAAAGGCTCACATACCAAGGGAAGGTAGTTCAAGCATCACCCTTAAGTACCATATTTTCTTCCTCCTTCCACTGAATATCAGGTCATCATATTCTGACAGCCCATCTTTTACTTTCCAGCAGCATCAAGTAAAGCAATCTTAAAACTGCTAAGCAAAATCTGGAAGGTAGTCACTCACCTAATGAACTACATCCTCTTCCTATAAATGCTTACAGCTGTGACTGCCAACCTTTTGACTCATATTGTAAATTTGTCCATCACCACAGGCATAGTCATCTTATGCCTTCCATGTGTCAAATAATTCAACAACCCAAATGTGACACCATTCAAGTGTTAAAGATTTCTGCATTATCTTCAGCCTTAGCTCTTTGGAGAAGATTGTCAACAAAGTAGTTACATCAGCAAATATAGTCTTCATGGCTCAAGAACTATGTTTTGGAGACACCATTCTAAGTTATCAGTGGTTCTTAAACATCCATCTTGGGCCTTCTTAACTCTGCTGATTTCCCAGGTCTCTATAGTCTGACTGGTTCTTTTCATTCTCTCTATCTTTTTTGTAAAGAATATTACTCTGGACCTGCCATGGTTACAAATCTGTTTATAAGTCAATTATACGATTCTCTTAAAAGCCAAAACTGTTTCACAAATAGTTCAAAATGAGTTACTGCAAAGGAATTTGATAAACTTTGACTGTAGATGCAGAATAACAAAATGACTGTTAATGCCAACAGTGGCCATGGTTTCTGAACATTTTCTGAGACTTAAGGAAACCACAGAACTCTAGGTTTTATATCCATGGAACAATTTACTACATCAAGTATAGAACATCAAATATCTGTAGGACTGGCTTTATACCACCATTTTATTCAAATTCCATAGTGACAATAAAAAAATCAATCACCCAAGCAGGAAGCTTTATTAGGGTAAGCACTTTCTTTCAGATTAGTTTCCTGAAGTTCTAATAAAGCTCTGGTCTGTTAGAAAATCTTCTCGTTTGGGTGACAGATGTAAGAGGACCCCACCACTATGAATGTTTTTCTTGTGTGTGTTAATATAGTGTATTGCTAGTAATAGTTCTACTAGAGCCCTAGGACTGATGTTCAAATATATAAGGAATGCCTGGGTTTGATCGTGAAAGTTCCAACACTGAGGCAACTACTACTGTCCTAAAACAAAGGTCTGTTATAATCTCATTAGGTTCCTCACTGATGAATCTAAAAGAGCAAGGGTAATGCAATTATTTATTTCCTAACTGAAAGACACCCGCCAACCTAACTAATTAAACTCAGCTCATAATAAAAGATTGCCCCAAATCAGATAAACTGAAATCTGAAGGTTTACTTTACTCTCCAATGTCAGAGAAGATCACTGTGTTTCACAACAAAAAGCCAACCAGCTTTCGGTAAAAGCCAAAGTCACACTTATCAATCTCATGAAATCTAGTCACTACCATTAATAAATGTTAATGTTCTGCTATGAAAAATGAGGTGTTAAGTTTGCTTACTTAACTATGTGAGTACCTACTTATCTTACTGTATTGTAGATTTTACAACCTTTAGTTGTCTAGTTACCAATCTGTTGCAATCTTGCAATCTGTCAGATGTATATACGCACATATATATATATATATATATATATATATATATATATATATATGTGTGTGTGTATGTGTGTGTGTCTGTGTGTCTGTGTGTGTGTGTGTGTGTGTGTGTGTGTGTGTGTGTGTGTGTGTGTGTGTGTGTGTGTGTATGTGCCATGTCATTATATACAGGTATGTGTGTGCCATGTCATTATATACACGTGTTTGCGTGTGTGTGCCATGTCATTATGTATGTGTGTGTGCCATGTCATTATGTACGTGTGTATGTGTGTGTGTGTGTGTGTGTGTGTGTGTGTGTGTGTGTGTGTGTGCCATGTCATTATGTACGTGTGTGTGTGCGTGTGTGTGTGTGTGTGTGTGTGTGTGTGTATATATATATATATATATATATATATATATATATATATATATATTTATATGTATAGTAAAATAGCTGAAATAGTTTTAGCTATGTAGTGCTGTGCAATTTGAAGTCATGCTTTTGCAGAGACAAGAAATATCTGTTACTAATTACTAATCATTAACAATTATCAAACATTTGTACAAGTATGTAATTATACAAGTAAATCAATGTGGTTTGTGCAAGTATGAGCCAGCTACTTGACGCCAGATTTAGTCATTGTCAAAATAGTAACACTTGTATTCATTATGAAAAAATTAAAGCAGCTCTTTTTTAATATAATTAATACTTGTTTTTTTTTTCTTCTGGATATTCTGTTATATGTAAGTTTCATGCTGCAGGTACATTGAGAAGGTTCTTTCACCTATCGCTTTTCTGACATGTGGTTTTGACATGCAGATTGCACTGTCTATAGATTAGTGTAGGGAATAGCTGGTTTGTCTGTGTTGAATTAGTTGTGATCAAGGTGGGCAATAAGAGCAGTAAAGTAATTTGTATGTGAGGCAGTTAGGCAGCAGAGTGGCTCTGACATGCTTTGGAAGTTATTAGGATTTTTCTAGTGAGTAGTACCCCTGGCTGACATAACTTTCTAAATCCCCCTCCCCTTTTTTCTCACCCACACCATCTTTACCATCTTTTCTCTTCCTCTCACTGTATACACTACTTTTTCTCTGCCCCTATGATCTATCTACCTTCCACCCTTTCTCTAAATAGTTCTTCCCTTGTATCCTAGCTCCTGTTAATACTTCTTCCTTTTATCTCATATGCTAGCTCCTTTCACTATCCAATCTACCTTCCATACAAGACTACTCAGAATCCCTCATTCCTTTATATCCTTACAGTTGACTTTCATTTAAACTCCTCTCTACACTCTACTCACCTCTTTTCTCTACTATGTATTCTTTCTCCTTGTTAATATACTGACCAACCTTTGGCAGCAATCTTTACTACAGTATTACTATCTGTATAATGTATGTGCTGTTCAACAAGATATCTCAGTATCTAATCCCTTATATAAATGAATTATAATATCCATTATTCAATGTCTGATGACAAACTATCTACCCTCTGTATAAGTTCAGAAATAGGAATGTTTAGTTACTTGGACGTATGATTGTAACAATAATTTTAACCATTAAGTTTGCTTCAGACTCTTTTAAGACCTGCAAAACAGATGAAACTTGCATGTTGGGTCTCAACAACTATGCAGCTGATCTACATACAAAAGATACTTCTCATACCTCTTCTTCAGTAATAATCCCTTCTTATGGTCCCTCTGCTTAATGTGCAATGCAAATAGGAGCAGAGGAGGACATCCTTGCCGTGTTTCTCTTCAAATTTCAAAATAACTTCACACCATACCATTAACTGCAACACAGACTCCATCTGGATCAAACATCTTCTACAGCTAGGAAATAAGGCTGTTCAAACAATGCAGTACAACTGATCCTATGTTTGCAGTGAGACAGATATTTGAGAAGATGTGGGGGATGAGAAAAGAGTTCAAATGGACATTTTTAGACATGAAGAAAGCATATGACAAGGCCTCAAGAAATGATATGGGTAGCCCAGCAATGGTTCAAAGTCCAAGAAACATTGGTAGTATTAGTGTAGGCTGTGTACAAAGACCTAATGACACAAGTGTGAACAAGGTTTGGGCTCAAACAGGAGCCCCCAATTGGAGTGGGTTTGCATTAGGGTTCAGCTCTTAACCCACTGCAATTCACACGTGTGATGAACTACATTAACAAACAGGTGGAAATGGGCAGATCCCCAAAACTGCTGCATGCAGATGATGGGGCACTAAAATGCAAAGGCATAGTTGTTCTATTGCCTGGTACCATCCTCTGATCTCATGACCTCTCCTCACATATCAAGCGGGCACATGGCAGGAGCTAGTAGCTGCTACAGTTTATGCCACACATGGAACTCTAAGCATTCAGTTCTAACATACAAAAATTTGTTTTTTTCTTTTTTTAAACTGTAGCAAACTGCTTGCCACAATGTAGAAAGCAGATGCTGCTGTTTATGTCACACAGAGGATTAAACACATACATTTTGTCCTGATCATAATTGCAGTACTGCATTTGAATGCTGGTAATGCACACTCACTGAAGATCAATCATCATCTAATGATCATGCCCCTAATAGTTTGCACCCAGGGTGGCTTTCCCCTTCGCTCCACTATAGCTATGCTACTGCTGAAAGGAGCCTCTGAACAAGAACTTCAACAAAGTAATAGGGACTAGAATGCAACACTGAAGGCATATAGGATGAAGCTGAGTGCAAACAAGTTGGTTGTCATGGTAGTATATGCAGGAAATCAGAAGTTGCAAACTGAGATAGAAGAGACAATAGTGGAACAGGATAACACCTTCAAGTATATGGGATGGGTGGTTGAGGAAAAGGGAAGTGTTAGGGTAGTGTTTCACAAAAGAATGCCAAACAAGCTGAAATGTAAGGCATACAAAACAGTGGTGTGGACAATACTTCTGTATGGTCCAGAAACCTGGGCTATGAAGGCACAGCAACTGAGGAAACTAGAGGTGATAGAGATGAAGTGTCTGAGATGGGTGGTAGGATAGACACTGTGACACAGACAAATAAATGATGGCATCAGATCAGAAGCCAAAGTATTTCCAGTTGCAGAGAAGGTCAAGTAGAACAGATAATGGTGGTTTGGGCACAACTGCAGGAAAGCAGAAGACAGTTTGGTAAAGAAGATCTTGGAGAGCCAGGATGAAGACCAGAGGATACTCGGACACCCAACTAAGAGATGGAGTGCATGAAAGAAGACCTGCAGCAGTCAGGCATGGCTGTTGAAGAAGGTAGGAGAGTGGCACTGAATTGGAAGAGGTGGTGACAGATGATGTGATACGTTCACCCCATGTAGAAAAAAAAATGGGACAAAGGGGAATTGAGGATGATGACAATGACATAAATCCACCCAGTCGGATGACTTTTCTGCATTCACTAACAGCAAACCTTAATTTAGCTCCATACAATTTGCAAACAGTCCAACATCCAGGATTTTAATAACATTCAGGAGAACATTATGAACATTCTGTATCAGTCATCTCCCCAGCACAAATACTGTAAAGATCAAAGGGAAACACGTTTATTTTATTTGCTTACTTATTCAATTACTTATTTGTTTAAAGTTTGTTATCTGGCCAAGTAAGCTGGTTTGCCAACCCATTTCAGGCAGGACCTGAGCCAAAGGCATAAGTAAATACAAAGAGTAAACGAATTCCCCTTCGACTGCTTGATGCCCACTGTTAGAAAAATATGTATTAATGTGTGTATTAGCAATATGCTTAGTGCATTTAGAGCTGGAAAAAGAGTTAACACATTTATTTTATTTCATACTGCATAAATCTGTACAAACTGCAGTTGCTTTCTGACCTTGTAATGTTAGCTAAAATCTTGCTTGTGCCTTGGAAATTTACTGAGAAGCAGGTGATTTCTGCTTGCGTTAGGAAAATAATGAATAGAACAATACTACTTGCATGAAACTTAGACAAGAAGTTGTGCTGTGCCATGAAAAAATACACAGCAGTAGAAGTTACAGATAATTAGTACAAAGCCTGCTTGAAAATATGAACTGCAATCAGCATTTGCTTGTATCTGTATTAGAAGAGTACCTTGAAATGTAACACTGCACAATAGACGCTTGTAAATGGATTAATAGTCACCAAGGCCAGGTTGTTTTTCTGAAATGTTTCTCACAAATCTAGTCATGTCAGCAGAAAATCTGAAGTAACATCTGCTGTAGAACAATGCTAAAAGTTGTGTTTCATTACATCAGCTTAGAAGGCCATGTCTTGTAAAGCAGTATAAGAATGAACATACTTCCTGTTAGTAGTTAGACAAATCCTTGTATTTGCATGCTTTTGTCTCCTTGCTGCAAGTAAATTAAAGTGCCTTAACTGAACCTTACGTTTATTGGTCTTTGAAGTTTTTTCCTTTGACAGATTGGTCCTTCGGACCGGAAACCTTCACTTCGCCTTGGATCAGACAGGCCAGGTGGCTTGAAACTGTACGGGGAAGAAACCACATCGGTTCTTCTTATTTGAAAAGTCCTCCGATTGAATTGTCGTACAAAATAGGCCAGCCACTTTCTGATCTGCGACTGAAGGACAAGTTTACTCGAACCAGGTGATCAATCACGAAGGCTCAGGTAAGGTAAATGTACCTTCTCTTTCTGTTTTAGATCAGGGACTAGATTTGTATTTGTTCTGTTAGATACTTTATAAGTCAGGGACAGAAAGATTAATGTCTTGTCATAGATCAGGGAAACAGAGTAGGTAGGCAGTCATTCTGAAGAGACTATAAAAATATCCATGGTACCACGTTAAAAATAAGGTGTTACATACCAATTAAAAGGGTAGAACAAAATGGGTAATAATTGTACAAAAAGGTCCCAAAATCCTCCGTTAACCGAAGATGCAAAATACATGCAGTCACAGCGTGCTGATAATATTAAATATTACTCAAATGAGTTAATAAGTATGAATTTGATGGTAAATTAGAAAAATCCTCACTTGTCAAACTTGTCAAACAGCTTAAAACCGATTCTAGAGGTTGGGTAAAAAAGCAACGTCAATTAAGAATTCCTCAGGCACACAGGTGGATTGAGGAAGTAAACCGAAGGGAACAAAAGAGTAATAATTCAAAAGCAATGTTTTTAGATAAGGAGGACAATAACTTAGTAATAGCATCGACCCTTCTGCCTCCCTTACCAGAATATGAGGCAAGTGAACAAGTTAGACCACCACTGTGATATCCTGCTGTCACTATGAGTAGAGACACTACAAAAGTGAAACCGTTTATTAGAGATCCCGTCTAGACCAGGTCTCGAACACGGGCAGGAAACTCAAAAGGGGACATTGAGTTATATCAAATGGGTAGAAATTCATGATTTATGAGTGAAGAAGAAATATGCCCACTTATAGAAGTGCCTAATCCTCAGGCAGGGCAAGAAGGTCAGGACCTAACTATTTTAGTGTATAGACCCTAGACTCCGGAAGACATCCGGAAAGCCACTGAGGGAATTCCCCATCCAAAAGTTAATTTTAGAAAGTTCTTAGAAGATTTGCAAGGAATGAGACTGAGTTATAATTTAAATGGAGAAGAGGTAAAAAAAGTAGTCAGACAAATTGTGGGACCAGATTGGCACATGATTAGTGGCGACTGGAATCCCCATGATATTGCGCTCAGGCCCCTCCCACATAGCAGCACAGAGTTAGACAACAGAGTGAAAGGTCTTACAGACTGAATCTCTGAGAAATGGAAGCCTAGGGCAAACTGGACTTGCATTAATCAATGCATCCAACAGGAAGGTGAAGCTATTGACCGATATTATGCCAGACTATTAGAATGTTTTAATAACCATTGTGGAATGCAGGTTCCTGAAGATCAGACACACAATTTCCCATACGAGCAGCAGCTAAAGAATGCATTTTTGAAAGGCAGTATTGCACCTATAAGCAGCTTTATTACAAAACACATGGTAGATCATCTTACAAGCAGGTTACAGTCATTGCTTGAATATGCTAGACATGCCAAAAGGCATTTTAATAGCAAAAAGAAAAAGAAAGCCCAAGTATTTTCTGTAGAAGATGGAGCAGAAGTACATGTAGTACAGTCCGGGAAAAAGGGCAAGAGAAATGCCCAGGGAAACAAACAATCTGATCAACGATCAGAGGACTTTGAAGGGCGAAAGAAAAGGGGTGAATGTTTTAAATGCAGTAAGAAAGGACGCTTGGCAAGGGATTGCAAGAAAAACAAGAAGGCAACCACGGAGGATAAGGAGGGTGAGGACTGACTATATGGTAGTCAGGAATCACTAGAAGGGATAGCAGAGAAAAGACAAATGAGTATGTGATAGAGGGAGTAGAGAATGTGACAGAAGAAACAGAGGAAGTGCAAGAAGTCACGGATAGTGAAGAAAATGAAATATTGGATTTGGCTTTATTGAGCTCAGAGCTCTATTTAGCAGACACAAAACCAGAAGTTACACTCCTGGTAGAAGGGAGGGAAGTCAGATTCTTGTGTGACTCAGGGGCATCACGGACCCTGGTACATCCCTCCAAACTGCCAGAGAATTCAGAGTCATCTGATTACATATTAGTGAAAGCAGCTAATGGACAGCTGTACCGGGAGCCCCTCTCCCATAATATTGTGATAACTGATCCTGTTTCAGGATTGACCCAGAAAAGCAAAATTGTTGTATCTGCAAAATGCCCAGTAAACCTCTTTGGCAGAGACCTTATGCAGCTACTTGGTATAGCAGTAGTTCCACCTATACAGGGTATGGAAGCACAGTGACAAATTGATACCTTTGCAGTGCAACCGGAGGGTGAAATGTTTTATTGGTACAGCCAGGACTTGGTTACAACTGGTCCAGGGCAGTGACCGAAGAGTTGATGAACGTAGCCATCATCAAGTTCCCCTCCCTTGACACTGATAAACAGCATTTGTTGCACTGTACTCTGTATTATTGTAATACACCAGGACCTGATAAGGAATATGAGCAAGAATTGTTTAAAAATCGTGCAAACAGATTGGTATTATGTAATCTAAAGAAAACGAATAAAAACAACTGCAAATACACGTAAAAAACCACGGAATCCTTGCACCAGTAGTCGAACCAAAAAAAAAATATATATATTTTTTTTTTGGTTCGACTACTGGTGCAAGGATTCCGTGGTTTTTTACGTGTATTTGGTATTACGTAATCTGTACTGGGACACAAAAGGGAACAGTGTAGCCAGCTGTTCATTGCCCCAGGAGTTCTTTGCACTCTATAAATCTAATTGATTACCACACGTTAGCTTAACTAAGGACAAGAATGTAAAATGGGTAGACTTAGGAGAAAAAGTCACGAGATGGGAAAAACAGACAGAGTTAGAACTATCAGAACAAGGAATACAAGTGCAAAAGCTGAATTGGATAACCCAGACCCACCCAGCTGTACACTTGCAGTCTAGCAAGGACAGCTGATTAGCACTCCTATTGAAGGAGGAAGAGAATGCTTTACAGAATATACCAGAAAATCTCTGGTCAACAGGAAAATCAGATGTAGGACTTATTCGTACAGCGGGACCAGTTACTATTACGCCAAAGTCAGCATTTAGACCACAAAAGAGACAGTATCCCTTAAGAAAAGATGCAGAGGTAGGAATCAAACCTATTATAGCAGCTTTACTTAAGGAAGGGGTGCTGGTAGAATCTCCTGATTCACCATGTAACACACCCTTATTTCCTGTTAAGAAAGCGAATGGAGAGTGGCGTATGGTCCAAGATTTACAAGCTGTAAATGATGCAGTAATGCCAAGGGCACCTACGGTGCCAGACCTACACACCCTGTTGAATGATTTAAAACCTCAACAGAAATATTTTTCTGTGGTAGATATCAGCAATGCGTTCTTTTTGATACCAATACACCCTGACAGTCAGCATTGGTTTGCATTCACATTTCAGGGGAAGAGGTATACATATACGCGACTGCCACAGGGGTATTGTGAAAGTCCAACAATATTCTCACAAGAAATGGCAAGCAACTTGGCAGGATTTACCCCACCAAGAGGTAGTCAGATTTTGCTTTATGTTGATGATATCCTGCTGGCGTCCCCCACCCAGTAAGATTGTAAAGAAGATACCATAGCGCTATTACAATTTTTAGCCACTGAAGGACATAAAGTAAACAAAAATAAAGCGCAGCTTTGGAAAAAACAAGTTAAATACCTAGGATATGTAATATCCAAGGAAGGTAGGACATTAGATGAGGACAGAAAAATAGCGATTTTGCAACCACCAAAAACCACTACCAAGAAGGAAATGATGTCCTTCCTGGGTATGACTAATTTTTGTCGGAGTTGGATTCCAAACTATGCCTTGGAATCTGCACCGTTGACTAACCTGATTTATAAAAAGCCTATGGCAGCACAAGATTTATTACAATGGACACCAGAAGCAGAATCTGCTTTCTGCAAACTGAAACAGTTAATAGCATCCTCATTAGTTTTGGGATTACCAAACTATCATAAACGGTTTTTCCAAGCTGTAGATTGTAAGCAAGGTTATATGACATCAGTGTTAACACAGCAGCATGGGGACAAGCAACGCCCTATTGCTTATTACTCATCACAACTGGACCCAGTGGCACGGTCTTTACTTCACTGTGTACAAGCAGTAGTTGCAGCTGCAATTGCAGTACAGGCTTCCGCCTCAGTAGTGTTGTTCCACCCTCTCACATTGAGAGTGCCTCATGCAGTCACGATTATTTTACTGCAAGAAAAGGTAGCATATCTTTCCCCTGCAAGGCATCTTTCCTGTATGACTATATTGTTGAGCCAACCTCATATGACAATTGAACGATGTACAACTTTGAACCCTTCTACCTTGCTCCCAACCCCTGCAGATGGCACACTACACAGCTGCCTGCAGGTGATTGAGCAAAAGACACTGCCAAGAAAAGATCTTACGGATGTTCCCTTGGATGATGCCGAGGTGACATACTACGTGGACGGCTCATGCAAAAGGGGTCCTGCAGGGCAGAACCTAGTAGGATATGCAGTAGTTTCTGACACAGACATTATAGAAGCAAAATGTTTATCACATAGTTTATCTGCACAGGCAGCAGAATTGATTGCCTTGACACAGGCATGTACCTTAGCAAAGGGTAAATGTGTGAACATTTTTACTGACAGCCAGTATGCTTTTTCTACTGTACATGTCTTTGCACAACAGTGGAAAAATCAAGGAATGATAACATCTACTGGCAAACCAATCAATCATGCACAGTTTATTTTAGATCTTTTAGAATCTATTCAGTTACCTCAGAAAGTAGCTATTTGTAAATGCACAGCTCATACCAAACAACAGGACAGGATTTCAAAAGGTAATGCGAGAGCTGATACAGCTGCAAAGCAGGCAGCTTCAGAAGTATTTCTTTTGAATGAGGAATTACAACCCTCTGAGATTTTAGACTTAGAAATGTTAAAGACAATGCAAACACTTACTACACAAACTGAAAAACAAAGATGGGTAAAACGAGGATCAATTCTCGAAAAGGGGCTGTACATCTCTAAAGAAGAGAAACTGATATTGCTGTCTAATTTGTTTAGATATGCAGCTTTGTTGAGCCATGGGCAGTGCCATGTCTCAACAGGGGGGACGGTACAGCTGGTGAACCATGCGTTCACGACGTATGGATTCACAAATTATTCTAAAAAATGTTGTTTATTATGCCACACCTGTAATAAATATCATGCACAAGGGGCGTTAAAGCCCAAGCAAGGGAGTTTCCCTACACCACCGTATCCATTTCATACTATTTGTATGGATTTCATGGAGTTGAATAGATGTGAAAATAAGAAGTATTGTCTTGTCATTGTATATATGTTTTCCAGATGGGTGGATGCCTTTCCGACTAAAAATCCAGACACTACGACAGTGGCCAAAGTTCTTGTTAAAGAAATCATCCCTAGATTTGGTATTCTGGAAAGGATCTACAGTGACAATGGCACACACTTCGTGAATCAGACCATACAGCAGTTAAGTAAATATTTTTGCATTTCCCTAAAAAATCATTGTGCATATCACCCGCAATCAGCAGGGCTAGTAGAGAGGCATAATGGGATTTTAAAGAGCAAGCTAAGAAAATTAGTAGCAGAAACACAGAGAAACTGGGTGTACTGTCTGCCCCTGGCACTGTTGAGCATGAGAACTGTTCTTTGGAAGGGCTTACTATACACCTCAGTGGAAATCTCTCATGCCCGCAGACCAGGAAGCTGACAGTACATTAGCAGAGTATATGCATAATTTGTTAAATTCTAAACATTTGTTACAGTTAAATTCTGTTTCAGATAAAGAACGAACCAGACCGTCAGAAGTGGCAGTGGCCCTGGAGTGTGGATCTGGCTGAAGGTGGTCAAAAAAAAAAATTTGGCGTCTCCAAAGTGGGAAGGTCCATATCAAGTGCTTTTGTCAACACTCACTGCAGTCAAAATCGCGGAGTGTGCCTCTTGGATCCACCTGATGCACTGTAAATTAGTTAAAAACTTTGAACTGGAAAAAAATCTTGTTACATGCCAAGAGCAAAAATGATAGAGTCCAGAAGAAACAGGAATGCAGAACAACCCTTTCCTCAGAAGTATTGCATAATCATCCTGTTAACTGTATTTGTGACAATAATCTTTTTGTTGTGGCCTTTTCTTTTCCCAGCCACACAGACTGAACTGAATAAACGTGAAGCGTTACTCATAAACTGGCATCCAAACTTTAACACTTACCAGGCAATTGAATATGTGTAAGCTGAGACTTTCAATGTTTCGAATTGCTGGATTTGCACAGCTTTGCCGACAGCATACGGGGGGTTATTAATGACTACAGTCCCCCTAGAGGTCAATGAGACCTGGGAGAACTTGATTTATGATACCTTGACCATTACAGCACAAGATAAAATAGCATTGCACTTGTCTGTTCCACAAAAGGGAACTGTGTGTTTTTATAAAAATGATACTGTTCAGGTGGGTTGGAGCAATTGCAATGTGACTGTTCCTTATAGATGAAATTAAGTACAAAAAGTGCAGGAACTCAAGCGAAACAGTTGCTAGAATCAGGCCAACTATGTCACCACAAAATAATGAAAAACGTTTTATTGAAGACACTGCAGTTGGTCAATGGATTTTGTGGTGACATATTTGGCCTGATTCTAGCAACTGTTTCGCTTGAGTTCCTGCACTTTTTGTACTTAATTTCATTTCATATACCCGGGAACTTGGAGCGTTTACTCCAGAAACTAACGAGGAACATTTTGTGTGTTCCTTATAGATGTTACACTAAAGGTAACAAAGTAGATCTTTATTGTAATACAAACTATGATTCATTTCTTGGATTGATGCACAAAACACTTGATGAAGTAAAATATAATTCTTTTCTTTATAAACAGCTGACTACAATTGATAGAAAAATGTTTCATGCAGGGCGAGTGTATATTCATAGCAAGGTTACTACTAAAGTAAAGGATTGTTATTTTGTGTGTGGCAGAAAGGCATACAAATGGTTACCTGAGAATTGGTCCGGCAGTTGTTTTTTGGGTTACCTGGTTCCGGCCATACGACACACTGCAGTTTTGCCTCATGGGAAAATTCGAAATGTCCGAGAAGTCATCAAGAAACATGTAAATCCAATCGGACAAATCGATGCATGTTGGAAAGACCATCACTCTTTAGGTAAAGGACTGACACACATGGACTTGAGTGATAGCGTTATATCATGGGCAGGCATATTACCAGCATATGGAGCAGTGAAATCGATCTGGAAGCTGAGAAAACTGTCAAAACTTCTCGAAGTAATGAGCAATGCAACTTTTTCTGCTCTCGAATTGGTGACTGATGAACTGAATGCTATGAGAACTGTAGTGCTCCAAAACCACATGGCTCTCAACTTCACCCTAGTGGTGAGAGGTGGTATGTGTGTATATTCCTGACCATAAACACGAGATAGACAATCATCTTGAGGTAATTCAGCAAGTGTCGACCATGACCAAACCAGGCCCAAACCCACTGATGGACTTTTTCCAGAAATGGTTTGGGGGGTGGGGTACCATCCTAATGAACATCCTGATTGCCATTTGTGTAGGTATGCTCCTACTGGGAGCATGTGTTTGTTATGGTATCCCCTGCATGAAAAGACTGGTTAAAGACCTAATAGACATTTCAGTTTCTGAAACCTTATATCAAAGTACTGAGTTTGAAGAACTGTTAAAAGACTAAAAATGCTTTCATAAGTTTAAACTGAATGACTCTCTTAACTGCAAATCCTGAGTGGAAGAGGTTAGGAGAAGAAAACAAGCTGTTTATGCTTATTTTGAAAGTAGAATAAAAGTATTAATAGGGGGGAAATGTTAGAAAAGTATGTATTAATGTGTGTATTAGCAATATGCTTAGTGCATTTAGAGCTGGAAAAAGAGTTAACACATTTATTCTATTTCATACTGCATAAATCTGTACAAACTGCAGTTGCTTTCTGACCTTGTATTGTTAGCTAAAATCTTGCTTGTGCCTTGGAAATTTACTGAGAAGCAGGTGATTTCTGCTTGCGTTAGGAAAATAATGAAGAGAACAATACTACGTGTATGAAACTTAGACAAGAAGTTCCGCTGTGCCATGAAAAAATACACAGCAGTAGAGGTTACAGATAATTAGTACAAAGCCTGCTTGAAAATATGAACTGCAATCAGCATTTGCTTGTATCTGTATTAGAAGAGTACCTTGAAATGTAACACTGCACAATAGATGCTTGTAAACAGATTAATAGTCACCAAGGCCAGGTTGTTTTTCTGAAAAGTTTCTCACAAATCTAGTCATGTCAGCAGAAAATCTGAAGTAACATCTGCTGTAGAACAATGCTAAAAGTTGTGTTTGATTACGTCGGCTTAGAAGGCCATGTCTTGTAAAACAGTATAAGAATGAACATACTTCCTGTTAGTAATTAGACAAATCCTTCTTTTGCATGCTTTTGTCTCCTTGCTGCAAGTAAATTAAAGTGCCTTAACTGAACCTTACGTGTATTGGTCTTTGAAGTTTTTTTCCTTTGACACCCACCTTGTACATACTGCAGTTGTTCAAACAAGACTGCTCAGTGTATTGTCACCCTATTGTAACCTGCAGGCTGCATACAGCAGTGACATGTATTATCTCAAGGTGCATTAGTTTTAACAGACTTAGTGATCATAACATCTCAAAAAAATAAATTGAGAGTTTTGTTGCTGTTGCTGCTATTAATTATTTTTAATGATCACAATTTCTCCAATTTGAGATAACCTCAGAATGAGAATATAAAACCAATGGAGTCTGGGGGCAAAGTTCCTCACACCAGGGGTGTAGGAGAGTAGTACTTCTGCATTTCTGCAAAAATACTTTATTGTTTAGTGCCTGCAATTACACAAAGCCTTTTATACCCATGAAAACATGGTTAGACATGTAACCAAGTAAATAAAACTGATTAGTCCCAAATAATATTTCACTGCATTAAACTGAGAGAATATTGGGGGAGGTTAATTATTTCATACAATCTCTGTGCTCTGATAAGATTTGTTTGGATAAAGTCTAGCTTTATAGAACATTTCTTTTAATTTTAATCTGAACAATAATTAATTTTATTTATTATGGACTATTCCAAGCAGTAGCTAGAAAAATTATGACAAGAAATTGGAAGATAAACTCTGCTCAACAATATAAGGGTTTTTTCTACTTATATAAGTAGTAATAAATCAGTAAATGTTGTTAAGATAACAGAATATGGTCAAGATCTGTGGTCAACAATCCATGGCCATATGTTTTTACATTTGATAGAGAACCAAATCCAAAATGTTGATGTCCAGTAAGCTGAGATACTGACTGGAACCATTCTGTCTCTTTTACCATCCCAATGAATGCTATGGTTATGCATGTAGTACCAATAGTAACATAATGTGATTTTGTCCTAGACATGTTTGTATATAGTAATATTCTGACTTTGGTTTTGTGATTTAAAATTTTCATGTTTTTGGTGTGACTTTTTTGTACTGAACCAAATAACAGCAAATAAGAAAAAAAATACTTAAGGTATGATTTAATGAGTTTTGATTGTTTGTGTATTCAAGGTGGTAGCTTTATGAAATGCAAACAACCAATTGTGTTTAGAACATTTGATAATCAGGCTTAGTAGAGCCATACCGAAATTCATAAAGAAAATAGGAATATGATATCTGATTATGAAAGGGTTAGTTAAGAAACAAAATAAATGATCTTATGGCCAATAAAAAGAAAAATTAGATTAATAATATTGATGTCAATTCCAAATTAATGATCAACAACTCATTCTGATCAGGGCCAGGAATCAAGAACATCAGATACATGAGCTAACAAATTTATATGTATACTTAAATGAAACACTTCTCAGATAAGTCCTCAGCTAAAATCAGTCAATCTTCTGAAGACAGGAAATGGATGGACTCAATCTCTCTCTCTCTCTCTGTATATATATATATATATATATATATATATATATATATATATATATATATATATATATATATAGGAGCGCTACAGAATCCTGAAAGCCCAAAATCCTGAAGACCATAATCCTGAGACCAAAATCTCGAAAGTTCAAAATACTGAAAACTCAAAATACTAAAAACACACAGGATACCAACACTTACTATATTCCAGCACAAGTACATACAGAATTTTTATTTCTATTCATACCCTGTGGTTAGATGACCTTGGGATGTGTAATTGAAACTTAGTAGTATTACTTTTTTCTGATATCTACACATAGCTGATCCTAGTAAGCGACCCTAGTTGTTGAGAATCCTTTCCACCCAACATTATAACCAAATGACAGTCTTACATAAATTAAGGTGCCATGCTCATAGGACCTGAGCAAATAACCACAATTTTGACTGCAAATCTATTATCCAGTGGATGACAATGGAATATGTTAAGAAATTTGACAGTAAAGAGTGCTAGACAAAGTGCGTCTCTCCCTATAATCAGTGATCAGTAGGCTTTCTATAGTAAGATGCAATGATATGTTCTGCTGGAGAAATAGGAATCTACAGATCTTGGTGATGGCTGCTGTAGAAGGCTTGTGTTATACTGGAGATAAGTGCTGCAAACTGGAAGGCATATATGAGTGATGTAATCAATTCGGTAATGCAAAGATCTTTCCTTGTTTTAGGTGCAAGTTAGAAAATTGGTTAATAATTTGATTCAGAGGATTTCATGTTTTCTTTAAATATGAATTTAGTCTTTTTAAACTATTAAATATGTTATGAGACCTGAAACAAACCAGGAACCACACAGGAAAACACCAACTATGAAAACTTGCAGATCCTGTGGTGCATAAGAATGACTCAGAAATGTACTTCTAAAAACAAAACAATTTATTAAAGGTTAAGTGCTTTCATTCCAGCTTATTACTAAGGAACTTCATCAAAACAAATCAATTAAACAATTATAACATTTTAAATATTGTTCACTCCATCACATAGTTAAAAACCTCCAATAAAATCCTTTTACTTATTTAATTATTCATGTGTTAAAAACAATGAAGGAAATGTGGGTGCCACAGGTTCTGCACATTTCATATTATGAGACCTGCCCAATTGAGTTACTTACAGGGCCCTAATGTAATAGTCCTTATTAGGTATGCTGACTCTTGTCTCGTATATAAGTGTATCACTGGCTGCAAAGTAGACCTATGTAGAGTTGAGCTTCTGCTTCTTGTTCATGGACAGTTTGGTTGAGAGCAGCCTGTTCACGTCCTTTTGGGTGAGTATGATTTGTGTAAATGAAGCAATGAGTGACAATTCAATTTTTTTGTGAATGTTTCACTGAATTAAATGTTGTTTCCCCAAATGTGGTTAATGTAGTCCTTCCATAGGTCAGAGACTTTTGGATTAGTGATGCGGATTTGCTCAGTTAGTTAGTCAGTTTGCTAGGGCAGCACAGTGGATAGTGTTGTCATCTCACAGCAAGATGGTCCCTGGTTCAATTTCTGGTTAGGAATCCTTCTGTGTGGAGTCTGCATGTCCTCCCTGTGTTTGTGTGGGTTTGCTCCAGTTTCCTCCCACATTCCAAAGACATGCAATAGATAGATTGGACACTCTAAAGTGGCCATAGATATGGGTGTGTGGTGTGGAAGAACTACTGTGGCAGGGCTAGCCACCCACTGGTGTAAACCTTGGCTCTAGATGATTGTTATTGTTGAAGTGACACCTGACCCCATGTGCAAATAATGGGAAAAGGGGTTGTGGATGGTGATTTCCCAGGATAAAAGTTTTGGTCACCATTAATGTTAAGGTTAGAGTCAGGTTTAAGTTAAACATTAGAGCTTTGTTTAAGGCTACAGTTATGGCAAGGGTAATAGGTCTGTAGAGTGTTGACATCTTTAAGGGATGTGGAGTTTGTTTAAGGCTACAGTGTTGACTTTTCCAAGGGATAGGGACATGTGACTACTTTATCTGCTATACAGAATACTGAGGATAACTAAGTGTACTACTAGTTTTTCTTAGTTTTGATGACTGGGTCTAGACAAAGTGTTTTTTGAATTTTTGTTTCTTTACAATGTAGAATTCCATATGTTATTTTTGATATGGCTGTTTCTAATCACATGTCCTACATTCTTTTTCTGCCTCATGATGTTGTTGGGGTCTGCTTGCTCACCGCATCTGGTCAGATAACTGCTAGTGGACTTACATGAAGCTGATAAATCTAAACTTCCAAAAATTACTTTCACGTGTACCATGAAAGGTCATCTTTAGTATTAGGATAGACAGCCAGAAAGGGTAGTTATTAAAGATAGAAACAGCCATACTTCAGTTATTGCAGTTATCTAAAAGTGTTGTTGTTACAGTAATTGTGTGGAGCTGCAGTACATGCAAATTTTATGTCATTCACATTTTCCTGGCTGAAGGACAGTTTCAGTTCATAAGGTCAACAGAAGTTTGTTAGATTTAAAGGTATTTCAGATATCATTTTGCATATATGCAAATACTAAAAAATACATAGATGAGGAAAAGCAGACTGGCATGAACTGATAATGTAGTATAACACAAATTATAAGGATCTGCAAACAAATTAAGCAGACCTGTGTTCCATTCCCATAACTTCCACTTACAAATTTGTGCTCAAAAGAATTTACCCAGTTAATAAAAAGCAACAAACCACTAACTAAACTATTCACTTAGTGAATATAATCCAGTTTGTGGTTAAAATATTAGCTGTACTGACTGACAGTTTTCTAGATTACATGTCTCATTAAAGACAAAGTACATAGGAGATGAAGCAGGCGTGGACAGAGCCACTGTGATAGCCCAGTTAGAGTTATGTTTTCATAGTATCATAGGATCATAGGAAGTTACTAGGCTATTGGCCCTGAGGCCCTTACAAGCCTAGCCAAGAATTTAGCCCATGTTTAGACAAGTCAGCACCCAAAACCTGTGTCCAGCATGAACACAGGTGGAATCCCAGGGATGTATTTTCTGTTTCCCATCCAGTTATCCAGCTTGTGCTTAAAAGGGGATAATGAGGTACTCTGCTTGACATCGAGAGGGAGTCTATTCCAGAGAAGGGGGAGTATCTGGGACACAAATTTTCCCTGCCAACAAGTCCTATTGATGTCACAGACCAGGTTGAGGTCACACATGCAGGTTACTCAAGTGGAGCTTGACTTGTGGATATGCAGCAGTCCCATTGAGGCAGGGTCTGAGATTCCTCTGTATGCTAGACAGAGGTCATCTCTGAGGAGTCTGTATGAGACTGAGTAGAGGGACAGGGCTTTTAGCCTGTCAGTGTAGGGTGGATGTTTGAGGCCCTGGATTCCTCTGATGAGGAACTTATGTGGTCTCTCCAGCTGCTGCATATGTTTTTTGAGGTACATACTGAAAGGGGTGTTGTACTCAATAATGGGTCATATAAGGGAAGAATACAGGGATGTTATGACCTCCTTGTCCCTGGATGAGATACCCTTCCTAATAATGTAGGCCATGTAGAAAGCTTTCCATACAACAAAGGCAATATGGTAGTCAAAAGTCAGTTTGCTATCAACCTGGGTGCCCAAGTCCCTCATGACTGATTGTGTGCCTAGGACCTTGTTATTTATGTGATAATTTTTGGGAACATCACTCTCCCCAAAGGGGATGATTATGCATTTTTTGGCATTCAGTTTGAGGCCATGTTTCTGGCACCAGTCATTTGTTTGGGTGAGACCTTCTTGGAGGATGTCCAAATCACTAGGGGAATTGATGACAGTGCCCAGCTTGTAGTCATCTGCAAACATGGTCAGCCATAGCCTACTGGTTTTGGCCTGCACCTCAGAAAAATATATCCCAAATAACAGAGGCCCCAAGACCAATCCCTGGGGTGCACTGCTTGTTATGGGTCTACTGCCTGAGGTGGCTTCCTCTATTTTGATTAGGTGGGTTCTATCAGTGAGACAGTTTGCTACCCATCTGATAACATACAGATTAATGCCTAGTTGAGAAAGTTTATCTATTATACCCGAGTGTGGAATAGTATCAAAGGCTTTGGCCAGGTCAAGGTAGGCGGTGTGCACCATCTTCCCCTCGTCCATGGTTTTGGTGACTGTCTTAAAGAAGTTGTCCAAATTTAACAGGTATGACCCCCCCCCCCCCGCTTGATGAAACCAAACTGTGTGGAACTGAGCATTTGGAGGTTGCCAATGTCCTTATTAATGAGGTCCATGGTAATCCATTCTATGGCCTTGCAGATCAGGCTAGTTAAGCTGATGAGTCTATAATTTCCTGGATCGGTGGATACTGCACCTTTGTGCAAAGGGATAACAGTGGCTGTCCCTCACTCAGCTGGGATGAAGCTGGCAATCAGGCTTTGGTTAAATAGGGTGCCTCGTGATGCTGCAAGTTCCTGTCTGAGTTCATGCAAGTTCCTCCTTTCACATCCACCTGTCTTTTTTACTTACTCCACCTCTCTTTCCCATTCACTTCCTTCTTCTACTAACCCTCATTGTCCTACCATCGATCTCTCCTGTTTACTTCCTTCTCTTCCTAACCCTTATAGACTACCATTTAACCAGGTGAGACATTTAGGTACTCTCGCAGCCAACCTTAATATCATACCACCACTTATATCTGCAACAATATCCACCAACTTTGCTGATTCCTGCAACAGGACTCATATAGCCTATCGCTCAGCTATTACACCTCCTAAATGTGTGAAAAGTTTAATTGCTTAGTCTTGAATTAATTCCTATATCTGATTTGCACCCGCTGCATGAAGTCCTATATAAATTTTGCTAGCTGAAAACTACTCATATGGAATGTTCTCATGTATATACTCTCTATTGCTTGTATAATATCTTTGATTTGAGAATGATTACTTATATACTGTTTTTTTCACCAATTGTATAAGCTGGCAATAATATGAACTAAATGTCTTTGCTAATGTAAATTCTGTATTGTATATGAAATGTCTTATATTTGGAGCTTTTCTCCCTGGGACTCCACTGAAAATGGGCACTTCTGGCCCACCTGGACCATCCCAGTAATCACATGCAAATAAATAAATAAATAAATGTAGGATGCAGCCTGCTTTTTAAATTAAGTTCCTCAGATCAGAAATGGACATTGGGCTTAATTAACCAGATCATTTCTTGTTACCCTTTTGCAAATGTAATAAACTAGTCTCCTGCTCACAAATGATATCTATTATCAACTGAAGAAGGTTGTGTGAGAGAGCACTCTTGTTTGCAAAGTCCATTGAAAGATTATAGGTTTTATTTTTCCTTAGTTCTCAAACCCACCTTTAAGCAATATCTCAACACTTAGGGGCTCCACATAAGTTAGTACACAGCTCTGCTGTTGGATGCATTGCTCGATGAAGATGATAATGCTACAGGTATAGCTGGGATAAATCAAGAGAAACCAGAAGATGGCAAAGTCACTGTTGACAGAATAAATAAAGCAATGAGGCCATCATAAATAAACAGGTTGTACTGGAACAGGACAAGAAACATTCTACTGTTGTCAGTGGGAATTTGGCAGAGAGCTCAGACTAATTAGTATGCAGATGAGCAAGCCCCTTCCACACCACCCAGTCAGTGAAACAATAAATTAATAAATAGTGTTATTGTAAGAGAAACAATGACTAAACGCTGGGGAAGCACATTACTAATTTCAGTTTGCAATGATTTATCAGTCTTTCCAGAGCAGTAATCTGTTTAAAGTTCATGCTAATTAACCGATATTGGAAGACACTACGAAACGTGATACTCTTGTCAGGATATTTCCCGTTATATTTTTTATTTTTTTTTTATTTTACATTACACCAAAATCCAACCCCCCCCCCCCTCGCCCCCCAAAGTATTATTGCTGCGGTGCAAAAAGTATGATTATGATTGCTGCTGTCCTGTAAAAAATAATAAACAATAACATAATGCACACAAGTGCCAATGCCGCGGTACTTGTAGGCAGGACCTTGACAACAGTAATTTGCCCAGTGTTAAGGGGAACCCTTTAAGGCTGAGTGCCAGCGTCAGCAAACCCCCCAGTTCGCCGTGTGCCATTCATTGAGCTACATCTCTGCAAGAGCCCGGTGCAGCTGGACGGTGACGTGTGTTTACACATGCTATATGAAGCAGAAGTCTTGTACTCCAGTGCCAACAAGAATTATCCCCTTACTCGGGAGTCTCAGCTGCTGCATGCAGTGGAGTTAAACAGTTTATTGGAGTCCATCAAGAAGACAAAGAAAGCTGAACAATCACATTTCAAAGGTAAGGTGTGCACTTTAATTTCCCCGTTCCCGTGGTATGAAAGTGTTGCAGTGGCGTGTATCAGTTTCTGCTCAGAACACGCAACTTCTGTTCTGGCAAAGACAGCGTGGTATAGGGAAGGCCAATGGTCAAAACTGCCAATTATTCGACTTTGAGAATTCTCTACTGTCCATTGTAATGTGTACCTTTCTTGGTATAGTGGCCCGAATTAAAACCTTACTGTTAAAGCTGAAAACTCTATGAAAAAGTCTGGGAAGGTAAATTAGCTGACTGCATCAGCTACTATTTAAGAAAAAAGAAATCTGTTTTTGAGCAAGGGTTGTTGCCCATATATGCTTGCTAATTGATGCTTTGTGAATCTAACAGGATGTAAAGTGGGATCGGCTCGGGTGTGTGTGGGGGGGGTCATGTTCCAGCAGCCGATTTTTTTTTTTTTTTTTTTTTGTAACTTTAATGTTAGCCCTTGCAAGCGGAGTTTTATGATATAACAAGAAGTGCATTTTGAACAAGATTTTTGCCAGGTGACTTTCAACCAATAGTTGAGTCTCAAGCTGACAAAATGTATACTGTAAGAAATACGATATTTCGTCCCTTAAAAGAAAAGGTAAGAAATCGGAAATCCTGACACACAAAGATAATGGTAAGGGAAAAATCAGTTTATATAACAGTGCCGCGAGAAAGATATTTTTGGGGAATACATCTGTTTGCAAAACTATGTTCTGCAAGTCAAAGCTTCTTGACTTGGTAACAAACGACAAATACATTTTAGTCAGCAGAGAGAAACCATGAGAGCCTCACCTTTCGCTGATTAACTTAGTAACAAACAACTACATAAACATACCTGTCAACCTCTTAGTGCAAACAATCTGGGTAAAAAGCCTGAACTAATTGGGGGGGGGGGGGTCAAAGGCCCAAAAATAGGGACACATTTTAAATATTACTCTTATAAGTGCATAACGTCGCTAGGATACTTGTATTTGTGCTAGAATACATTTTCTGAAGGATATGAAGCGTGAAACAAGTGTGAAACTCAAATGCATGTAATTATTTAGCGACTTCAATCCCCAGTGGTTTGCCAGAAAACCACATATTTTATGTAAAACAGACGAAAAATAGGAAGCAAAAACCTGGACAGTTGAAAAGTATGTACATAAATAGATAACAAACGGGAAGAAATCATTACCCTTACACCTGTCAGCCCCACACCCAACAGTTTGAGAGAATGTTATGTGTTTTATCTTAATATTAACCTCATATACAAACTGGTATTAGTTCAGCACTCGAACAGTCGGACTGCTGGTGTGAGCATCTTTCAGCACCACGGAGCTGTCCGTTGGTTCGAAGACGAGGCTTTGTGTGTGTGAAACAAAAAGGAGTAGATAACAGATTAACCTGCTTCCAATGGACAGGACAGTGCATTCCCCTGCCATTCCATCAGCGTAATAGTGCAATGACCCAGAGGGAGCACTGATGTACAGCATCGGGGTATTTCCTATCTCTTTGGTATTCAAGCAATTTACTCAGTGCTTTATATGGCCAGTCAACGTCATGAAACAGGCTATAAAGTGCGTGCACACTTCCCAACACAAGATCTTAAATCATACTGAAATGTTGTGGGAATAAGAGCATGCTAGCACTAGCATAGTCAACAAAAGTGTTAATAACACAGCTGACAACTCTGAAGAAGTTGTTTAATAGCCTCTGTGCACTGTTTAACTCCGATTTACTGTTCCGTCCAGGCTGTTTACGGTCCAGCATAGCTTATATCTGACCTGCTGTCTCGTAGATCAGTAGGAGAAGTCCCATTCTGGGCTTCAGAAAAAAGTGACAGCCCTAAGGACGTCCATCACTCTAAAGTGAAGAGACTTGCCCCCAGTCAATCTAGTACATGTTGGCTTGACCTCTGGCTTTTTTTTATGAAATGTCGGCAGTTCTTTAAGAATGTTAGGCACTTCGTTTCTTTCGAAAAGGATTTCTCGCACCTCTACCGTTCCGGTATTGTATGACTCACATAACTAGCCCTCTGTATATCATGCTTTTTTAGTGCCACACTTATCTGGATTCTCCCCATGGAATGTATTTATCCTTAGGAGATTGGCAGCTTAAAGTGTATTCACAATGGCATTTTTATCAGTTAAATATATTTAATTCACAAATTGTGCATATGCCACCGCTTTTGACTTAGTAGTTAATGTTGGCGTTGTTCGTCCTTGTTGAATTGTATTTTATTTGTATTACATATTTATTTACTGTTGACAGGATTAGTCTCACTAGGTTAGTAGCCTATTTTCAGGGAAGAGTCAACATGATATTTTTACTAATAGTTGCAATTTGGTTAGGGCATCCAGGAAAATTCTCCTTATCTTTATGATACATATTTTGGGAGGGTTTACATCCACTTGCCCTACCACCATCTCAAGCAGATGTGGCCACAGTTTAACTTCGTGTCCAGAGAACAACACATTCTGGAGTATAGAATCCCCTGACGCTGCACTGAATTCTCAGCAATCCAATTATCTGGAGGAGGAACAGAACTCGCAGTCTTCTTGTCTTCCAGTATCGTATTGCTTATGGCCTGTCTTAAATAAATGTTTGAATAACATAGAACTAGTTCTGGCTTTAGAATTTTGGAGACTCCAGCAAAACTAAGCGTATAAGGTTGTATTAACGAAATTGAAAGATACGAAATGCTATTTAAACAGGCAGGTTCAACTGCTTGATTAGAAAACGAATAGAGGACTCCACCATGGCACAACTATTTTACGTTGACCAACTTCACAGTCTGAGTGCCTTCTCTTCAATGGCTGACAGTGGCAATTGAGCTCATAATGTAAATGCACTTTTCATACAGTCATGTACCTAAGGATGGAAAAGTGGCTGCAATTGATTTTCTTTACCTCTCAACTGTACAGATTTGCACGGAATGTCCAGATTTTTGCCTCATATTTTTGGCATGTTACTCATAAAAGTGTGTTTTTTCTGGCAAATCATTGCCAAGTCATTGAGGATTGAAGTCAGAAAATAATGACAGACATATAAAATTCAGACTTCATATCCTTCAGAAAATTCATGCAAATGCAAAACCTGTTATTCTATTAACTTTTTAAGTTTGTAAGATATTTAAAAATTGTCCCTATTTGTGGGCCTTTGCCCCCCCCCCATATTTCTATGGCTTTGTCCAGATTTTTTGCTCTAAGAGGTTTTCAGCTATGGACGGAGGGGGGGGGGAGGTGCTTAGCCTCCTAGCATTCACAGTTATATGTTTATAACTTACTGGCAGATGAAGAGTCGTGTGAATTTTCTGTGAGATTTAATTAGAAGTAAAGCTAGTGGAGTAGGCTTAGATAGGGATTTGACAAGGAAGACAGCACAGTTGTTCAGCACCACAGAGCTGTTCACTAGGTGCAGATGTTTGTAAGTGTGTGTTCAAGGGTGAGGGTGTAGCCTGGCATACTCTTTGTACTCTTTAGAGTACATTTTTCTGTATGCATCAGTATGAAAAAAATGAGGCGTTATCAAGCCATGCTATGTCAATAACCACCTAAATGAATGCATATAACAACATTTATATAATTTGCTTACAGAGAGGATTGCAAATTTAACAATACCTTTAATATGTTTTCACAAACTGACTGAGAAGTTGAAAAGGTTACACATCAAGTGCTTGAAGGGTGTGTGTGTGTGGGGGGGGGATAGCAACTTTAGTGATGTAACTTTTTTGTTGTTGTTAATGCTAGGTGGTTGAGGGCGCAATAAGCATTTGTAAGTACAAAATGGAATTTGCTGACTACACCTCTGTGAGAGTGTGTGTGTGTGTGTGCGTGCGTGTGTGTGTGTGTGTGTGTGTGCGTGCATGCGCGCGCGTGTGTGTGTGTGTGTGTGTGTGTGTGTGTGTGTGTGTGTGTGTGAGAGAGAGAGAGGCATGCTTCACGACCAATAGTTTTAAATAGGTGCAAATGAATAAAGATCTAGTGACAGCTGACAGTTAACATAAAATGTTTAATTAGGCTGACTGTGCTGTGTAAAGCCTGGTTAGGTGTGCAGTAGTGATGAAGAAAGCACAGGGTTAGAGAAAGAGGAAGAGTACTGCATCATGTTTGTACAGGTAAGGAGGAAGGCTGGAAGAGAGTCCACTAAGATGCATTACTTCTGATCCATTCACAATTACCAAACTCTTCCTTACAAAAGGTAAATAAAAGGCCATAAATAACCAGAAGCATGTAGAACTCTTGACCTTTTACCTCCAGAATCAGAGAAAAAGGAA